>NC_066620.1:39272429-39369929 GCF_025201925.1 Gopherus flavomarginatus
CAGAGATAGGCAAGCTTATTTTGCCTAATTTCAAACCCACTCTTCATAGCTGTGACTCAAACTTGATTGCATTTTATTTAGGTGAGACTGGAAAAAGGAGGAGAGAAAAGGAAACTTCAATGTGAAAAAAGAAATAGAGTGTGTATGTGTGTGTGTGTATATATTAGAATTTTTTTCCCTTGTGGGAGTGCGGGAGGGCTAATATTATTCTAGCGTATTAACGGGTGTGTTGTATGTAAGACAGGAAGTAACTGTCCCACTCTATCAGGCACAGGTTAGGCCTCAATTGGAGATGAAAACCTAGGAATTCAATGTAAAGTTAATATGATAAACAAATGATTGAATCTGAGGATATTCATTCATACATTTCAACAAAGATTCTGAGCTCCTGTGTGTCTTTGCCCACTGTCCATCTACAAGATCTTGTTATGCATGCTCTGAATCCTCTTTAGATATGACCAATATGTGGGTTATTCTAATCAGTATTTGTTTTAGAGGGTGGATAAAGCAGGTAGGTGAACAAGTTTAGATAAAAATGGCAACTGGCGTATACCTTTGTCTTTTTTAATAGCTATCTGACTGAGCCTTTTTTTGATGTTTGAAAATGTTTGGCAAAACTTAAAAATTCACATGCTTCTGCATTTCCTGTTTTTTGCCAATACAGGAAATGGAAATACTGAAATACTACAAGAAGTTATTTTAATAATATTTCTATCCAGCCCAAACCAGGAAGCACTGGCAATCTTGCAAGAAGTCTATTCTTGTAAGATTGCTCACTTAAAAATGAATGCATTAGTTTGGCTATGCTTATCTGAGTAGAGCTGTATAATGGAAGTTTTGAATTTGACCCCAACAGGGTCTATTAATATGTGTTTACTCCTGCAGACCTTAAATAACTGATAAAAATGGAATGCTTCCTGATATTCCAGTTGGATGTGAAATAAGGCAGCATAGGGAAGGTGGAGCTAGGGAACAGAATGTCAGAGCAGAAACAGGTAAGGAGAAAGTCAAAACAGCAGGCAAGGAGGCCAGTAGAGATTAGAGGAGCAGTGGGGCTGGTCTACATGACGAAGTTAGGTCTGCTTAACTACATTGCTCACACCCAGTGAAATGTAGTTAAGCCAACCTAAGCCCCAGCAAGATACTGCCAGGACAGTGGAAGAATTCTTCCATCAGCCTAGCTACCACCTCTGGATGAGGTGGACTTACTGAAACAATGGAAGAACTCATTCCATTGCTGTAGAAAGTGTCTACACTATAGTGCCGCTTCGCTGCAGCTGCAGCTGCAGTGCTGTAGCAAGTCTAGGGTAGACATAGTTTTTTGTGAAGTGGCAGGGGGAGATAGCAATGGACAGGTGGAGTGGTGGCATGGAGGCTAGTAGGTGAAGCCTCTATGGGGAAGTGGACGAGGGGTCAGTTAGAGCAGAAAGTATGAAGGGATGGGAGAAAACAACATGGAAATTGGACATGGGGTGGTGAGTGCTGTGGCCCTGGAGCATAGTGGGACTGCAGAGAAGGAATGGAGAGCTCAATGGACCAAAAAAGCTGGAAGGCAGGGCCAGGGAGAAGAGCTGGAGGTTGCTTTGGAGGTTGCTTCAGACGAAGGAAGATCAAGAGACTCAGTTAGGAAGAGAAGCTGGTTAGACCAAAGGTTTGTAATGCTAATGGTAATGTTGCAAGTCTCAGTCATTTATAAAAAGATGTGCTTGGGTGAGAGAAAGTCAGTGACTGAGTCTAAAATGAATCATTAACCAAAGGTAAATGAAACTTATATTGAAGTGTAACTGAATGCATGATTCTGACTGAAGAGTCTGTAGAAAGAAACAAATGGACAAAAGCAAGACACAAACTGAGTTACAGTGAAGATGTAGCATGACTTCTTTATTTTCATTCTTCATTCTTCCTCTTTCTCTAGTAGAAAGGGATGTTGCACTTATAAAAGGCGAGACAAAAAGCTAACAGGAGAGTTTCCCCTGACAGAACTGCTTGTACATCATGAACAAAAGGGGGTGTTTGTTCTCCTTTTAAATAGCTGGTGTCTGAAGGCCACTGTTAATTCACGGTTGATCAGAAAACTACATGGCCATTCTGTGAAGCATGACGCCAAAAGCTGAGGTTTGCCAGCTCATAAGCTTTAAATCTTCACTCTGTACTTCCTGACTATTGAGTGCATTAATATTAGAATGAGCTGGAAAACAGCTAATGTTTGACATTTCAAAGTTGTTTTTGCTTCTCAGAGCTTGAAATGGACCCATTTTTTATTTTTGTGAAGTTTTGTATGATATTTTTTACCAAAATAATTTTTGAAAATTGTTCCTTTTTGCCAAAACAACTGTTTTTAGTAATGAAAAATGTCAATAGTGATATTGGTAACACTGGTTAAAAACATCACTGAAAATACCGCAAAAGGCAGAAGATTTCTATAATACTGACAATTTTTCATGAGAAGTTTCATTTTGGAAAAAAAGGCCATTTTTGGATGTAAAGTTTATTAGTACAATGATTTTTAGCCAGCTCTAATTAATACTAGTTTTGGCAAGAACTATATTTTGAAATTAATGCACCTATTCCAGACTATCCTGTCAGCAACCAGACAAAAGGAAATAGAAGAGAATGAGCTATAACAGGGAAGGACAAAGAATGAAGGGGGAAAAGAGAGGAATATAATTGTAATTTATTTTATTTAGATTTAAATACTACAAATTGCCTATGCAAGTATCTAGGCACCCTAATACATAATTAGTAATACAACTAATCCCTAGTAGCAATACAATAATCAGGAACTCAGCCAGCCAGCCACCTATTAAAACTCCTTTCCACCCTTCATTGTTCTGGGAAGCATATCCTCAGCCTTCTACAAAACTCCTATCAAACAGGTTCATAGAATGTGTGAGATCTGCTCTCTTAAGAATCACTGACAATTTTTTTGCTGCATCTGAACTGTTTTTCTTTTCCAGGAAGTTTTCAGTGATGTCTTGAGACTTTGTCAGATTATCATAAAGCTCATAATTATTAGCTCCTCATCAGATAGTATCTTCCTCTATACATAGATATCAATCCTTAACCATGTGTGAGAGTGTATTTTGCCATCAGCACAGCAATACTCTCTTCATGAACAGCATTGTTAAAACAAGCCATTTCTTAGTTGGGTGTGACAGATCGTTTAAATCCTGAAAATCATGTAGCAGTATTAAGCTGTCAGATCTAGGTATTGTTCTTCCCACTACCCTGTCCATTACTTATAGCACCTGCTTTCATACTATTTGAAAAGATGGGATTCAACCACATAATATGCCCAGTGTCACAACTGCATACTTAAAGCATCCAACCACAATTGCCTTCAAAGAAGCCCTTGTTAAACAATATGTCTGTAATTGATGGAGAACTTTAAATTGAATTAAATATTGGTTGGGGTCTCTGGCTACTCTGAAGCTGCTATTATTTAAGATCGTTAAGAACAGATAAGTAATGTGGGATTATGCTGATGAATGACTAATTATGACTCAAATATTATTGCTATTATTACAAATTAATAATATTTGTATTTATTTTGATTGCAAAAGTTCCCACAATGTGCTAGGTGCTGTACAAACACAAAAGCATGGTCCTCTGCCCTGAAGAATGTATACTGTAAATAAACAAAATGGACAGAGTGATAGAGGGAGGGGAAAAGAGGTACAACATACAAGTAATGTGAGGTGGAAGCAACTACCCATGTCCTGTTAATACATCAATATGTAAAGTGAAATAGCCCATTCTCAAGTATCATATAACATTGCCACAATTGGGCTAACCATTTTCTTTTATGTTTCATGTTAGAAGTGGGTCTTAAATGAAGACAGGACAGCAGCTTTGTGGACCAGGCTCAAGAAGTGCTTCCATGAGTGGAAGCATTGAAACGGCGCAGTAAGTAGCGTGGTAGGACGAGGGGATTCAACATGAACAGACTAGGGCAGATAAATATGAAGGGTCAGGAGTTCAGAAGCAAGGACAGGAAAGTTTTGAATTTGATGCAGAGGTGGAAGTATAGACAGTGGAGAGATTAAAGGGGTGTGTGATAAGTTCAGATTGATGGAGGAGAGAGAATATTTTGGCAATAGTATTTGTATGGTCTGGAGAGGATGAAGTGAACGTCAAGGAGGCCACAGAGGAGGAGGAGGTCACAGTAATTAAGAAAGGAGATGATGGATAAGAATTTTTGATGAACAGTTGGATAGAAATAGGCAGACCTTGAAAATGTTTTGGAGGCAGAAGCAGCACAATTAAGATATAGTTTGGATGTGTGGGGTCAAGGGAGGAGTCAGAGTGAGAGATGATCCCTAAGTTACAGGCCAGAATGACAAGGGAGGATGGTGGTTTTGTCCTTGGTGTCAGAGAATAGGGGTGAAGTGAAAAAGGTTTGGGAGGGAAGATCAGCAGTTCAATTTTCTAGAGAAGTAGGCTGAGATACAGGATTGGATGGATGGAGACAAGATAGGACAACTCCTGACAGAGGTAGATTTGTGACTAGCCATCAGCATAAAGATGGTAGTTGAGGGTGAAGAAGGGAGATCATGACAGATCTTGTCAATCCGAGTTGACAACATATTGCATAGAGAAGGAAGAGGGTGTCAGAATGTGGGGGGAGGGGGACTTTAAAGAGAGAACAATATTTGGGAATAAATGTTAGATCATCCTTGATTTGTTAATTTCCTCAAACGCTGAAAGTGATTGGCTCAGTTAAACTGTTTAATGTTTTCCTGTTCAATAACATTTTAGATACTGACTTTAAAAATTCAAAAAACTTTATTCTCTCTCTTTCTCTGAAAAAGCAGCTTATTCTTCTCCACAATACAGTCCATTTTAAACAGACATTATCCCTTAGTTTGACAATATTCCTTTATGACCCATATGATATTCTTTTGCAACCCACTAATAATAACTGATCCCACACTTCATCTCCACTTCACGAGCACTGGTCAACCCATGTGGAAGGATGTAAGGAGAGGTCTAGAGATACTTGAAATAAATGGTTGGCACATACAAGATATCACAGATGGGCTAGCTACAGCAAAACTTGCCCGCATTGCCTTGGATAAATAGATAAAGTTACCTCAGAATCTGCAATACTAGCTAAATGTGTCTAAATGAGTCCTAAAGGGAATATACAGAATACTGCAACTACTGATGGAAAGTTAATTAGTTATCTAAGGCAACTGGCAAGTTTTAAAGGTGTCCTCTGCCTCTGTTTTTATTGACTTAAGCATTCAGGACAAGAATGAGTGTGGTTGAGCTGGTAAGCAGCTGCTTACTAGTGCATACAGAAGTATTCATATGCTACGTATGATATACAATATAATAGACTGCAGTTTGCAGGAGCTAGAGGATAACCAGAATCCCATAGCTTAATTTAAAGATGGGCAAACCTCAAAAGGTTTGAAGTCTGGGTTTGGTTTGATAAGCATCCAACAGAGACAATCTCATTCTGTATATTGTGACAAAGTTCCTCCTCTACCTTGGTGGGCTTCTGTGCTTATTGGCAGATTTGCTCATCTCACAGATTCACCCTGTGGATCAGGAAACAGCCCAGAGACCTTCCCCTCTGGTAGAAGCCACAGTCCAGGCCAATTCTTCCTGTGTCTGATCAGGAGTTGAGAGGTTTGGGGGGAACCCAGGCCCGCCCTCTACTCTGGGTTCCAGCCCAGGGTCCTGCGGACTCCAGCTGTCTAGAGTGCCTGATGTCTGATAACGCTGTACTTCTCAGTCCTCCAGCAGTATGCCTACTCACTCTCAGATTCTTGCATGCCTCTTGCTCCCAATTCCTCGCACATACTTCCTCTCCTCTGGCTCCCTTTGACCTGACTGGAGTGAGCCCTTTTATAGCATCAGAGGGACCTTAATTAGAGTCAGGTGCTTAATAGCCTCACCTGACCCTCAGCAGGTTAATTGGAGTCAGGTGTTCTCATTATCCTGGAGCAGCCCCTGCTCTGGTCACTCAGGGAACACAAAACTGCTTATCCAGTGGCCAGTATATCTCCCTTCTACTACTCTGCTGTTCCCAACTGGCCTGGGTCTATCACATATCCCTCCCCTCTGCTCAACACCAAGGGGTTGGGCAGCTTGGGATGCCAGACAGTGTACAAGTGATAAGCCATCAGCGTTGCCATGGTGACTCCCTGCTCTGTGCTGTATGCGGAACTGGAAAGGTTGGAGGGATAAGAACCACCTGGTTACCCTTCTGTTCTTTTCCTTGTTCCGTTGCATCCATTGAAGAGGGGCATGGTCGGTCACAAGGACAAATCTGCACCCCAGCAGTTAGTAACGCAACGTTTCCATGGCCCATTTTACGGTGAGGCACTCTCTTTCTACCGCTGCGTATTTTTGTTCTCTCGGAAGGAGTTTCCTGCTGAGGTAGAGAATTGAGTATTCCTCTTCCCCAACCATCTGCGACAGGACAGCCCCTAACCCCACTTCAGATGCATCTGTCTGAAGGATGAATTCCTTGGTGAAATCTGGGGCTATCAATACAGGGTTACTGTAGAGGTCTGCGAATGCCCTCTCTGCTGCGTCGGACCATCTGACTGGATTTGGACCATGGGCCTTCACTAAGTCCATTAGGGGTCTTGTTCTTGTGGCAAAATGGGGGCTGAAACACCAGTAATACCCCACCACGCCTAGGAATGCTCGGACTTGCTTCTTACTACTTGGTCGTGTCCAATTTTGGATGGCCTCTAACTTGTTCAGTTGAGGTTTTACCAGACCTTTTCCTACCACATAGCCAAGATATTTGGCCTCTGTGAACCCCACAGCACACTTAACAGGGTTTGCCATAAGGCCAGCTCACCTGAAGGTATCAAGGACCACCCCCACCTTTTTCAAGTGGGTTTCCCAGTCTGGGGTATGAATCACCATGTCATCGAAGTAGGCCACAGCATAGCTGGCATGGGGGGCGTAGTAACTTGTCCATGAGGCACTGAAAGGTAGCTGGGGCCCCATGTAGTCCAAAAGGAACAACCATATACTGGAAAAGACCCTCTGGTGTAGAGAACGCCGTCTTCTCCTTTGCATTTTCGGCTAGGGGAATCTGCCAGTACCCCTTTGCCAAGTCTAGGATCGTTAAGTACCGGACATTTCCCAGATGGTCCACTAATTCGTCTGTGTGGAGTATAGGGTAGGTATCAAACTGGGATATCTCATTTAGTCGATGGAAGTCATTGCAGAATCTCATGGTGCCATCAGGTTTGGGCACCAACACTATTGGGCTGGACCACTGACTGTGAGATTCTTCAATGATCTCCATCTCCAGCATTTTCCTGACTTCCACTTTTATTTCCTCCCATTTGGCAGCTGGCACCCAGTAGGGCCTCATTGTTACTCTGGCTCCAGGGTTTGTGACGATGTGGTGGTATATCCCAGTTGTGAGACCCGGCTTTGTTGAGAATATGTCTTGATATTGGGTGATCATCTCAGTTACCTCTTTCTTCTGGGCTGTTGTTAGATTGGGTGACACCCTCACCTGTTCTTGTTCTCTGGGTGCAGGTCTTCCCAAACCACTGTGCACATCTCTCGGGAATGCCAGGGTTTCAGAAGGTTGACATGATATATCTGCCCTAGTTTTCGACGTCCCGGTTGTCACACCTTGTAATTTACTTCCCCTACGAGTTCAACTATTTCATAGGGCCCTTGCCACTGAGCCAACAGTACCAGTACCATTACTCGGTCACTGGGCTGAAACTGACGAACCTTGGCTTGACGGTTGTAGTAGGTTTGCTGGGCCTCTTCGGCCTTCTCTAGGTGCTCCCTCACTATGGGAGTGACCCGGGCTATCCGGTCCCTCATCTCTAGCACATGCTCTATTATGTTCTTCCTTTCACTGGGTTCCTCCTCCCAAATTTCCCTGGCTATGTCCAGAATGCCTCGGGGGTTGTGCTCATATAACAGCTCAAAGGGGGAGAATCCAGTTGAGGCCTGAGGTACCTCCTGGATAGCGAACATAAGGTAAGATAGTAGGGTGTCCCAGTCCTTCCTGTCCCAACTTACCACCTTCCTTATCCTAGCCTTGAGGGTTAAACCTTTCTACCAACACATCAGTCTGCAGATGATAGACTGAAGTTCTCACGGTATGTATATGGAGCAGCGTACAGAGGTCCTTCATTAGCTTCAATATAAATGAGGTTCCTTGGTCTGTTAATATCTCCTTCAGTAGCCCCATTCGGGCAAAGATCCCCACCAGTTCTTTGGCTATCGTTTTAAAGGCCGTGTTCTGCAGGGGACAGCTTCTGCGTAGCGAGTAGCATAGTCCAAAACAACAAGTATATATTGGTGGCCCCAAGCTATCTTCTCCAGGGGTCCCACTAGGTCCATGGCTATTCGCTCGAAGGGGAGCTCTATGATGGGAAGGGGTACTAAAGGTGGCCTCAAGTGGGAATGGGGACTGTGCAGCTGACACTCTGGGCAGGATGCACAGTACTTCCACACTTCTTCATGTACTCCGGGCCAGAAGAACCATCATAGTGCCCGTGCCAGGGTCTTCTCTACCCCAAAATGACCCCCAAAAGATGACTATTGGCAAGACTTAATACAGCGTTCTGGTGGTTTTTAGGTAGTAGGATCTCCTGTACCATTTGCCTCTGTGCTGGTGCAACCCGGTATAAGCGATCCTTCTTCATTATGAAGTAGGATCCTGGCCCCTGGGTTTTCCCTTCCATGGGGACCCCATTTATTTTGGTCACCTCCTTCCTGATGTTGTCATATCTTGTGTCTTCTGCCTGGTCCCATCCAAAATTTCCTCACACGGGGCTAATCTACCCAAGATCTAGGGGCCCAGTCTCTGTTGCTTCTACTGGTTCAGAGGTGTTAGGGTAGGGGTCAGAATTGGGTGCTTCTCCCTTCCGGGTGGCCTCCTTTTCAGCTGCTTGGGTCCACCTACCTATGAGAGCGACCCTCTGGCTTCGGGTCAGCATTCGGGTTCCCATGGCCTTAGCTGCCCTTCTTTCCTTTTCATCTTTCTACCCTGTCTGTGAGTGGAGAATAAATCTGGGGATATTTCAGAGAAGATTGGGGGTTGACAGTCTGCTCTGGATGCCTCACTAATTTCGGGGTTCCTATCTTTCTCAAATCCCCCTACTGGGAGTAAGTCTCCAAGCCCTGGGAAGTTCCTCCCTATGAGCACCGGGTATGGGAGTGTAGGGACTACACCTGCTGCTACCTCAATAGTGTTCCCTTGGATATCAATTTTTACTGAGATGGTCGGGTAGTTACTAACTGTCCTATGGACGCATGTTATCCCTATATGTTTAGCCTGCAGCAGCTGACTACGCTTCACGAGCTTCCCTGAGATAAGCGAGATAGCACTTCCCAAATCAACCAGTGTCGTGGTCTCTACCTCATTTAGTTTCACTGGTCTGGTATACATATGTGGGGTTAGTGAGACCCCACAAGGTGGATTAGGAAGCATGGGTATGCCCATGGGTCTGCCCAGGTTACACTGCATAGACTTCTCAGCCTTGGGACATTGTGAAGCTATGTGTCCCCATTCCTGCAGGCATAACATCTGTATGGATCTCTAGGAGTTCCCTGGTCTCTTGGTTTGGGCAGTCTAACATCATGATCCTCTTCCCCCTCAGTGCTTCGACTCTTTGTGGCCTCTGGTGGGCCTTCAGGCCCTCTCTTTTTCCACCTGGGCCCTCCTGGTGGCCCAGTCACCCGAGCTTTAGGGCTTAGCACTGCTAGTTTAACCCAGGGTGCCTCTTCCTTAACTGGTCAGGTCAGTTCCCTCTCTGTCCTTCGCCTCTCTACCAGGGTGACAACCTTATCATAGGTGGAGGGTTCGTTCTGGCTTACCCAGGCACGAAGGTCTGGCGGTAGCCCCCTCATGTATCAGTCAATGATCAAAATTCTAGTATCTCCTCCAGACTCTGTGACTCCATTTGCAACCACTTTCGTGTGAGATCAATGAGGTCATACAATTGGGACCATGGAGTTTTGTCTTCCTGGTACCTTCACTCATGATACTGCTGGGCCTGCACTGCGGTTGTTACCCCAGATCTGGCCAATATCTCTGCTTTCAGCTGGGGGTAGTCTGCTGCAGCCTCTTCAGGCAGATCGTGGTAGGCCTTCTGGGCCGCCCCACACAGGAATGGGGCAAGGATGCCAGACCACTGATCTCGAGGCCAGGTTTCCCGTAGGGCCGTCCTCTCAAAGGCCAGAAGGTATGCCTCTACATCATCCTCCCACGTCATTTTCTGCAGCCAATGGCTGGCCCATATAAGCCGAGTCCCATCATGGCCACGGTTCAGCTCTGTAAGGGTCTTTACCTGGTTTACCAGTTCCCGCAACATAGCTCAGTCTGGAGCAGCCTGGTCCATCAGCAGGTGATTAGTCTCTTGCTACAACCACACTGCCTCCTGATGGGCGGCTGCCTGGACAGGGGTAGCCTCCTGCTGGGCCACCATAGCTTATATCAATGCCCGCACTATGTCATCCACTGTGGTGAAAAAAAATAAACCCTCTCCTTTTAAAAAAATTTTTTTTTAATTACTCTCCTTCATCCGCCATGCTGTGCACACCAAACCCTACTCCTGGTACCAGCTGTGACAAAGTTCCTCCTCTACCTTGGTAGGTCCTGCGCTTATTGGTGGATTTGCTCACCTCACAGATTCACCCTGTGGGTTGGGAAACAGCTCAAAGACCTTCCCCTCTGGTAGAATCCACAGTCCAGGTCAATTCCTCCTGTGTTTGATCAGGAGTTGAGAGGTTTGGGGGGAGCCCGGGCCAGCCCTCTACTCTGGGTTCCAGCCCAGGGCCCTGTGGACTGCAGCTATCTAGAGGGCCTCCTGGTACAGTTGTGCGACAGCTACAATTCCCTGGGCTACTTTCCCATGGACTCCTCCCAACACCTTCTTTGTCCTCACCACTGGACCTTCCTCCTGATGTCTGATAATGCTTGTACTTCTCAGTCCTCCAGCAGTATGCCTACTCATTCTCAGATTCTTGCATGCCTCTTGCTCCCAGTTCCTCGGACACACTTCCTCTCCTCTGACTCCCTGGCTCCCTTTAGCCTGATTGGAGTGAGCCCTTTTATAGCATCAGAGGGGCCTTAATTAGAGTCAAGTGTTTAACAGTCTCACCTGACTCTTAGTAGGTTAATTGGAGTCAGGTGTTCTTATTAGCCTGAAACAGCCCCTGCTCTGGTCACTCAGGGAACACAAAACTGTTTATCCAGTGGCCAGTATATCTCCCTTCTACTACTCTGCTGTTCCCAACTGGCCTGGGTCTATCACAATATGAATGAAGAGAAAGGACCATTTAGCTGGCCTATTAAGCGCTGCTATCGCTAGAGTGGAGCACTATCGCTTTATGGCACAAAACAATGCTATACAACAGCCTTAAAATAGACTATGGAGAATTATAACATGGCCAGTTGAAATTACAGGGAGAATTTAGGAAGACTGTAAAATTAGAACTCAGTTAACACAAATGATTCCTCCCACTTGAAAGATGATAGAACAACCCTCATTGAACATCATGAAAAGCATACATATTAAACCATCAGATAAGAGCATGTAGTCAACTTTAGAAGTGAAATTACTTAAATAACTATGCTAGTATTTAGAAACTTTAATGATTAGACATGGAGATCTTTATACCTTTAAGGCAAAAAGTGATGATAATGAGATAAAAATAAGAATGACAATCCAGGGAAATTTGCATTTTTGAATTTCCAAGGCATCTAAAACAATGTTACTGATATCTGAACCTGCAGCACTTACACATGGGAAACCTCCCATTAACTTCAGAGAAAGCTATGTAAAGAATAAAGACTCAGGACATAGTCAGGTTTTAATAAGGCTTGCAATTTCCTAGTTAGGAATTAATTTCAGGACCACTTGCTTATATATGATGTTTTATTTAGTATCTTAAGCACAGCTATTTGCATTACTGATTACTGATATATTCCCATTTTATCATTCATTACTGATATACATTATTAAGCTGTCCTTGACACTGAGCTGCAATGTCTCAGCATGGGATATATTCAAGGAGTGGATGGCATTCAACAGAATAACTTCATCACACAATGATATGCTTGAGCTTTGACAGAAAAAGGGCTCAGTGTCACTCTGTCCTTGCCAATCAAATACACATCCTTTCTGAGGTGGCTTCAATCCACACTGGTACACCAAGCATAATGAAAGGTTAAGCCAATAACCCTTACACGTTGTCAAGGGCCAAATAAAAATAGCAGAATATACACAGGACAGTCTCGCTTTGTGATAGAACATACAGGACATACACATGATGACGATATTCCTACAGGGGATGAGTTTCATACAAGAACCCTTGAAAGACCTTGCTCAAGAAAACCAGGCATCAAAGGAATGAGCAACAGCCTAACAAGATCTGGCCACAACCCTGGGGATCTTTCTTGTCCAATTTTAAAAATATTAAATATTGCCAAAGAACTTTTTGACCTTTGTCATGGGAAGGGGCAATAGTGAGGGATGGGTAAAAGCACTGAGGGTTTGTGAAACTCTCCGATTACTTATATGTGTTTGCAGGACAGTATACAGCTACTTCAAGTATAACAATTTTATTTCCTTGTTTTTTTTAAAGATATGAAGTAAGTTCAGGCTCTTTGTGGAAATTTATGAAAGAATATCCTGACATTCAATCATTTGTTTTTCATACTGATTGATGTTGAATTCCTAGGTTTTCACCTATTTTTTTTCTTTGACAACCATAAAGTTCTGATATTATTGTTTTCATTTATTTTCATGTAGAACCTTTCCTATTGAAGTTTTTTGTTTGAGAACAGCAGCAACGTTCCAAGTCTGGCTTTTCTTTGCCGATTCTCATTAACAATATGCTACTTTCACAAGATTTAAAGAACGGACCATCTTAGGCTTTACATCAACATCTATACTCTTGTAAATGTATTCTAGCTTTCATTAGTGACCCACATATTCTCTCTTTAATTGCCGCCACTTTACCTTGAAATCATCACTTATAATGAATAATAGAGACAATGGATTTCAGGAAGGCGGATTTTGGTAAGCTCAGAGAGCTGATAGGTAAGGTCCCATGGGAATCAAGACTGAGGGGAAAAACAACTGAGGAGAGTTGGCAGTTTTTCAAAGGGACGCTATTAAGGGCCCAAAAGCAAGCTATTCCGATGGTTAGGAAAGATAGAAAATGTGGCAAAAGACCACCTTGGCTTAACCATGAGATCTTGCGTGACCTACAAAATAAAAAGGCATCATATAAAAAATGGAAACTAGGTCAGATTACAAAGGATGAATATAGGCAAATAACACAGGAATGCAGAGGCAAGATTAGAAAGGCAAAGGCACAAAATGAACTCAAACTAGCTATGGGAATAAAGGGAAACAAGAAGACTTTTTATCAATACATTAGAAGCAAGAGGAAGACCAAGGACAGGGTAGGCCCACTGCTCAGTGAGGAGGGGGAAACAGTAACGGGAGACTTGGAAATGGCAGAGATGCTTAATGACTTCTTTGTTTTGGTCTTCACTGAGAAGTCTGAAGGAATGTCTAATATAGTGAATGCTTACGGGAAGAGGGTAGGTTTAGAAGATAAAATAAAAAAAGAGCAAGTAAAAAATCACTTAGAAAAGTTAGATGCCTGCAAGTCACCAGGGCCTGATGAAATGCATCCTAGAATACTCAAGGAGTTAATAGAAGAGGTATCTGAGCCTCTAGCTATTATCTTTGGGAAATCATGGGAGACGGGGGAGATTCCAGAAGACTGGAAGGGGGCAAATATAGTGCCCATCTATAAAAAGGGAAATAAAAACAACCCAGGAAACTACAGACCAGTTAGTTTAACTTCTGTGCCAGGGAAGATAATGGAGCAGGTAATTAAAGAAATCATATGCAAACACTTGGAAGGTGGTAAGGTGATAGGGAATAGCCAGCATGGATTTGTAAAGAACAAATCGTGTCAAACCAATCTGATAGCGTTCTTTGATAGGATAACGAGCCTTGTGGATAAGGGAGAAGCGGTGGATGTGATATACCTAGACTTTAGTAAGGCATTTGATACGGTCTCGCATGATATTCTTATAGATAAACTAGGAAAGTACAATTTAGATGGGGCTACTATAAGGTGGGTGCATAACTGGCTGGATAACCGTACTCAGAGAGTAGTTGTTAATGGCTCCCAATCCTGCTGGAAAGGTATAACAAGTGGGGTTCCGCAGGGGTCTGTTTTGGGACCGGTTCTGTTCAATATCTTCATCAACGATTTAGATGTTGGCATAGAAAGTACGCTTATTAAGTTTGCGGACGATACCAAACTGGGAGGGATTGCAACTGCTTTGGAGGACAGGGTCAAAATTCAAAATGATCTGGAAAAATTGGAGAAATGGTCTGAGGTAAACAGGATGAAGTTCAATAAAGATAAATGCAAAGTACTCCACTTAGGAAGGAACAATCAGTTTCACACATACAGAATGGGAAGAGACTGTCTAGGAAGGAGTATGGCAGAAAGAGATCTAGGGGTCATAGTAGACCACAAGCTTAATATGAGTCAACAGTGTGATACTGTTGCAAAAAAAGCAAACGTGATTCTGGGATGCATTAACAGGTGTGTTGTAAACAAGACACGAGAAGTCATTCTTCCGCTTTACTCTGCGCTGGTCAGGCCTCAGCTGGAGTATTGTGTCCAGTTCTGGGCACCGCATTTCAAGAAAGATGTGGAGAAATTGGAGAGGGTCCAGAGAAGAGCAACAAGAATGATTAAAGGTCTTGAGAACATGACCTATGAAGGAAGGCTGAAGGAATTGGGTTTGTTTAGTTTGGAGAAGAGAAGACTGAGAGGGGACATGATAGCAGTTTTCAGGTATCTAAAAGGGTGTCATCAGGAGGAGAGAGAAAACTTGTTCACCCTAGCCTCCAATGATAGAACAAGAAGCAATGGGCTTAAACTGCAGCAAGGGAGATTTAGGTTGGACATTAGGAAAAAGTTCCTAACTGTCAGGGTAGTTAAACACTGGAATAGATTGCCTAGGGAAGTTGTGGAATCTCCATCTCTGGAGATATTTAAGAGTAGGTTAGATAAATGTCTATTAGGGATGGTCTAGACAATATTTGGTCCTGCCATGAGGGCAGGGGACTGGACTCGATGACCTCTCGAGGTCCCTTCCAGTCCTTGAGTCTATGAGTCTATGAGTCTATGAATGAGGAAGGAGAGCTAATAACTGACGGGATCAAGAAGGCCTTCAATGCCTATTTTGCATATCTTCACTAAAAAGGTTAATGGTGATCAGATACTCAGCACAATTTTTATTAACAAGGGGGAAGGAAAGCAAGCCAAAATAGGGAAAGAGCAGGTTAAAGAATATTTACATAAATTGGATGTATTCAAGTTGGCAGGACCTGATGAAATTCATCCTAGGACACTTAAGACACTAGCTGAAGCAATTTCAGAACCAACAGCAATTATCTTTGAGAACTCATGGTAGATGGGTAAAGTCCCACAGGAGTGGAGAAAGATGAACATAATACCTGTCTTTAAAAAGGAGAACAAAGAGGTCCCAGGGAATTATAGACCAGTCAGCCTAACTTTGATACCTGGAAAGATACTGGAACAAATTATTAAACTACCAGTTTGTAAGCACCAAGAGGATAACAGGGTTATAAGAAATGGCCAGCACGGATTTGTCCAGAATTAATCACGCCAAACCAATCTAATTTCCTTCTTTGACCAGCCTAGCAAACAAGGGGAAGCAGTAGAAGTGATATATCTTGATTTTGGAACAGTCCCACATGACATTCTCATAAGCAATTAGGGAAATATGATCTAGATGAAATTACTATAAGGTGGGCGCACAAGTGATTGAAAGACCATACTCAGATAGTAGTTATCAATGATCAGACTGGGAGGATATATCTAGTGGGATCCCATGAGATTAGTCTTGTGTCTGATACTATTCATTATTTTCATTAATGACTGAGATAAAAGAGTGGAAAGTGTGCTTATAAAATCTGCTGATGACACCAAGCTGGGAGGAGTTGCAAGCACTCTGGAGGACAGGATTAGAAATCAAAAGGACCTTGACAAATTGGAGAATTGGTCAGAATTCAACAAAATGATATTTAACAAAGGTAAGTGTGAAGTACATTGTTTAGGAAGGAAAAAAATCAAATGTGCAACTACAAAATGGGGAATACCTGATCAGGTGACAGTACTGCTGAAAAGGGTCTGGAGATTATAGTGAGCACAAATTGCGTGAGAGTCCACAATGTGATGCAGTTGCAAAAAGGGCAAATACTATTCTAGGCTACATTAACCAGAGTGCTGTATGTGAGACACAGGAGGTAACTGTCGCATACTACCCAGCACTGGTTGTGCCTCAGCTGGAGTACTTTGTCCAATTCTGGGCACCACACTCTAGAAAAGATGTGAACAAACTGGAGAGCATTCAGATGAAAGCAACACAAGTTATAAAAGGTTTAGAAAACCTGATCTATGACGAAAAGTTAAAATAACTGAGCATGTTTAGTCTTGAGGAAAAAAAGACTGAGGGGAGACCTGATAACAATTTTCAAAAGGGCTGTTATTAAAGAGGCCTGTGATCAGTTGTTCTACATGTCCACTGAAGGCAGGACAAGAAGTAATAGGCTTAATCTGCTGCAAGGAAGATTTAAGTTAGATATTAGGGAAAAAAATCTAATTATAAGCATATTTAACCTCCAAGGGAGGTTGTGGAATCCCCATCATTGGAGGTTTCTAAGAATAGGTTGGACAAACACCTGTCAGGGAAAGTAATCTGGTTGTAACATGTAATTCTACTTGCCTATTAGTCAACTAATCTTCTCTAAAGCTTTAGAATTAGTCAATCTCCTCCCACTCACACCCCATTAAAAATTATTTTTTCACCAGAATGGCTGTTAACGTCCCAAAGAACTTGGTCTGCTGTATGTCCAACAGTTTTCTCCTGTAAAAGGCATTGACATATACCATGGCCTCAGTACCTTGCAAATTAGTGTAGAGGGAATAGCAGACTCAATGAAGTTGTTCTGGTCTCACTTACTGATGTTGGGATAGATTTCTCAGCCCAAGGCTTGCTCAAGGCTGGCATTTCTGTGCTATTCTCCCTAAAACTGATGGGGAAATGGCCTATGCTTTCCCTTCTGCCAGTGGAGATTGGATAGTAAGTGTAGAATGTATCTTTTCAGAGAGTCCAGCAGGGGTTGCGGGTTGATCTGGTCCAGGTTCCTCTGACATTCTGAGTTGGTAAGAATGCCTCCCAACTGGGGCAGTGCATATCTGTTCCTTGTACAACAGATGTGTCCCTGAAGAACCATAGCATAACTGATCATATTGCATTAATAGGGTTTTGCATTGTGTTGAATGACCACATGTACAAATAACATCATGCTTATTAAATATGATCACACACCCAAACAAATGTACTACAGGCCCCATTTGCACTCAGTTACATGGGTGCATCTCAGCCAGAGTTACACTTCTGTAACTGAGGGCAGAATTGGACCCTATATTGAAATTATAAGGGGTACACAGAAATTGATATAGCACAGAAAAATATGTGTGTTGATGTTCCAAATGTAAATATATGTTAGCAGCTATGTAACATTGCCGGATGGTGGGCTGTTAAAAAATTAATAGAAAATAGTGTTCTGCACATAGTGTGATACACAGTGTTTAAACTGTTATACTTTACTTATTTATATAGCATGTTTTTCCAATCATGTCAGAGCACTTGTCCTCCATCAAGAGATAATTCCATGCAAAGAATAATGGATAGATCCTCCACTGGTGAAAGTCAAAATAACTTCATGGCAATGAGTGGAGTTACATTAATTTACATCAGCTAAAGAGGTGGCCCATAGTTTTTAAAAGAACAGTTTTTGAATGATCTAAGTGCAAAGGAAACAGTGTAAATGTTTAACTAGTTTTAAAAAAAACCCTCAAGAAGGACGTTACTAAATTTTGTCAGGCTTTCACATACAAAATTCATTTCTGGGCATGGGATACGTATATGAAATATCAACGCGGAGGTTAACGTTTTTGGAATGGTAAAATATCAGAGAGGTTTTAAATGAGTGCCTTCTCAACCATAACTAAAGAAAGACTCGTGTAACAATATAATAAATATTCCATCCTAAATAGTTAACAGCAATGATGCAGCACCTAATATTGAGCTCATTATTATTGTCATTTAATTATAGTGTAATTATCTTTAATACTTTACAGTGTAATTTAACATTTTCTGTGTCATATGATAGTAATACAAAATATGCCATTACACTAGCATTTGACAGCCAAACTGTTTTAAAAAACATTGGCAGTTTAACAGCATAATTTATACAGGTGCATAACAAGACCTTAATGTAAAATACATTGGTATTAAAACCATCACAAAATTAGGTGGCAGGGAAAGAATTCTTCTGCCATGGTCATATTTGGCTTCAATAGTTCAATTGCTCAAGGATCCTCAGAGGGAGATCATCTGAGGACAGATAAATAGATTTTAAGGCCAGAATTAGCCATTAGGATCATCTAGTCCAGGGGTAGGCAACCTACAGCACACATGCCGAAGGCGGCACGAGAGCTAATTTTCAGTGGCACTTACACTGACCGGGTCCTGGCCACCGGTCCGAGGGCTCTGCATTTTAATTTCATTTTAAATGAAGTTTCTTAAACATTTTAAAAACCTTATTTACTTTACATACAACAATAGTTTAGGTATATATTATTGACTTATAGAAAGAGACCTTCTAAAAACATTAAAATGTATTACTGGCATGTGAAACCTTAAATTAGAGTGAATAAATGAAGACTCAGCACACCACTTCTGAAAGGCTGCCAACCCCTGATCTAGTCTGACCACTTGCATAACACAGGTCACAGAATTTCACCCAATGTCACTCAAGTATTAGAATGCTAGAGAAAGGATTAGATTCTGCTTTGACATTCCAGGGTGCAATCTAGACCAGGGAGGAGTTGTGTCACAACTTGTCCTGCAATCTGGGGTGCCTCACAATGCTTTGCTGCTGTTGCGCCCATCCTGGACTCCTCACAAACAGTATGCAGGTCAAACCCTGAGTATAGCCACAGCCCTGGTCCAGAAGCTCTGACCCCATTAGCGGGTCAGCAGACATCAGCCACACACTGGCTTCCAGCAGCCTTAGTTACTACTTTGCAGGGTGACCCCACCACACTCCCAGTCCCTGATTTCCCCCAGAAATCATGTGTTCTGCACCATCCAGCCCTCGCCTGTACAGTCCAGATATATTAGATATGTTGCCCCTCCATTGGATCAACCTGCAACAGTCTGATACCTTAAATGGAGTTACCCAACCAATTCCCAAAACTGGATTAGTTTCCATAAAAGACTAAAACAAGTTTATTTACTTACAAAGAGAGAGATTTTAACTGAGTACAAGTAATGAGGCATTAACGTCAGAAATGGTTACAAAAGAAATAAAGATAAAATGCTTTCCAAATTTAACAAACTAGACTCAGTTCAAGATGATGTCCCTTACCACATGTTTCTAGTAACACTGCTGACCAAACTCCCCAGCCAGGCTCTACTCCCAAAGTGTATTTTGTCTTCTTAGGTGAAAAGAGAGAAAGGGAGAGATAACTTGGGGTGTTTTTGCCCCTCAGTTTTATAGTCCAGTCCCCCTTTGAGATGTATGTTCCAGAAGGCTACCCCACAAATCAAAGTTTAATGAAACAATAAAGAAGACAACATGGTGTCTGGTAATGAAAGAGGCTGCACACTGTTTGTTGAAATGCGGATCTTCCTTGTCTCTTCTCTTCCCTCTTGCTGTTTGAGGACCATGTTCACAGCTTATATGTAAATTAGGGCAAACACACACTCCTTTGTTTAAGACCTGCCACCATCATCATTCAGGGGAAATTTATAACTTTATATATAATGTTGCTACATACATTGTGCCATGATATTATTGACCAGCAAGTTGTTAGTTTTCAAGTGATACCTTACAAAGCACATTTTGTGCAAAGATTATTACAATAGTATGTAGGGTGTGAATATTGGAGTGCATTCTATCACAGCTGGGCACAACATTTCCATTAAAGTGAATGGAAATTTAACACCTGTAAACTAAGCCAAAGTTTACTGAACTCATTGGAAAGACTCCCATTGACTTCAATGAGCTCTGGGAATAGTCCTTAGAGGGTATGTCTACATTGCAATGAAAAGCCCATGGCTGGCCCATGGCAGCTGACTGTTTAACTGCAGTGTACACTTCTAGGTTTAGGCTGGAGCCTGGGCTCTAGGATTCTGCAATGTGGGAGGGTCCCAGAGCTCAGGCTCCAGCCCAAGCCCAGAAGTCTACACAGAAAATGAAACTGTTCCACAACTTGAGCCCTGCGAGACCAAGTTGGCTGGCACAGGCCACCCCCAGATGTCTAGTTGCAGTATAGACATACCCACAGAGCCCAAAGGATTGGGCCAAAATATGTACTTGGGGCTGAATCTATCCATCAGAGTCCAGCCCAAGTAGCTGTGCTAGGAAATGGAGAGAGGTGCTGGGAGAATGGAGCTGCACTTCTGAGATGTACCTGTGGGCCTGCTTTGTGGCCATTACAGTAGCTACTGTAACACACACACTTCCCCAAGATACAGGTCTTACTCTGCCCATGACCCCATCAAACCTCCTGCACGTTGGAAGACAGGGAGCCAAGCTGAGAGTTCTGCTCTGATGCACCCCGGAACAGTTATCCCAAAACACAACAAAAATTTAAGCAAGATATGCATATAATCACCATGAAGCAGTGAAGTCAGCAATAGTCTGAACAAAACATAAAAACAGCGTCCAAACAGCAAATATGTAGCAGCAGGCCCTGAGTAACTGCACATATCTAATGCTATGTACTCACATACAGCTAGGAATAGGAACCCTGAGTTCAAGGAGCAGGAACCAGGAAATAAACAGGAAGCACGAAGGAAAAATACACACACGCACGCGCACGCACACACACACGCGTTATAAGGCTGAGCTCTATGTGTCCTACATAACACCTCCAAATCCTCTACCCCAAATGTGCAGTTTCACTACTGTGTCTAAGGAGGTGGGGGCAAAATTTGTCCCTGGATAGTTCCCATGTGTGTTCTTAAGCCTCTCTCCTACCCCTAGGATTAGAAAAGAGCCCTGCATACCTCACCTATGTATTTTCAAAACTTGGGCAAAACAAATAAAAAATGTGATTTTAATCCCCAGAAAAAGAGTATTTATTTATCATCAAAGTGGCTGGGAATTTTAGGGCAGTAATTGCAGCAACTATTCTGTTATACCAGAATTACCACTAAAAAAAACCCAGCACAGACAAATTTAAAAATAAAAGGTCAATTTAACTGGTATCTGCTAATAATGAGATGAATAGTTGTGCAGTTGGTGGTTAGCAGAAATTCAGAACATTTGCTATAAGAACACTTAACTTCCTGGGGACTTAGACAATAGTGCAATACAATCAGGTTTCTAGGATCTAACTAAAGTGTAAGATATATAGATCAACCTTATGTCTCACTTGAACATACTGTGTTCAATGTGCAGGCAATAGAAACGTCAAAGACCACATAGCATCTACAGAAGTCATCTGAACATGTGCAAGGTCAATGTAAAAATATATGGCCAGAATAATTGAGGGCAGAAATGGAAGCTTTTGACACCTATATTTCTGTCAATATTGAAAATCCATATTCCTTTTTAATTAAGCAAGACATTTAAATTGTTAAAAACACTCCATAAATCAAATCATAAGTTGTTTTATCCAAAGAGGGAGGGCATTTGCAAAGCACATCACTGGTACACTAACATATTGACTGAGGAACACTCAGATTGATCTTTACCGAAAAATAAAGAATATTATTAAAAAATAAAGTGAAAAATACAGTGCTTTGCAGCAGTTTGTTTTTGCAAGACACACGAATAAGACTAACAAGATGTCAATAAATTCATGATTATGTGTTATGGGAGGTGAAATTCATTCCTTCTGCAAGAAACACTTTTTGATTAACCCCTGGGGGAGGTGAGATACATCAGTAGAGCTACTGCAGTAGACAATTCAATAGAGCACCTCTGCATCAAAATGCAAGATTCAATCATCTGGCATCAGGACTGTCATGTGACAATGGTAAAGAATGAGTAACTTTTTAATGCTGAAAAAGGAACTTCATTGGACTAAAGAATTCAGCATTAACCCCAAGTAGGATTGCCAGGAGTCTGGTTTTCAGTCGGAATCCCTGGTTGAAAAGGGACCCTGGCGGCTCCGGTCAGCACCCTCAACTGAGATGTTCAAAGTCTGGTCGGGGGTGCTGCAGGTCTAAGGCATGCTAGCCCCTACCTGTCCAAGCACGGGTTCCACACTCCCATTGGCTGGAAACTGTGGCCAATGGGAGCTGTGGGGCGGTGCCAGTGGGTGAGAGCAGTGCGCAGAGCCTCCTAGCTGCTGCCTCCACCCACCTAGGCAACAGACCTGCTGGTCACTTCTGGGGCGCAGCGAGGAGCCAGGACAGGCAGGTAGCCTGCCTTAGCCCTGCTGTGCCGCTTACCGGGAACTGACCAAGGTAAGCCCGCACCCCAACCCCGAGTCCCTGCCCCAGCCGTCAGCTGCCCCTCAAACCTGGAGCACCCTCCTGCACCTCAAACTCCTCTTCCCTGTCCCCACCCCAGTGCCTGCACCCCCAGCTGGAGCCCTCACCCTCCCACATACCCCAACCCCCCTGCCTCAGTCTAGAGCCTCCTCCCACACCCTGAAGCCCTCATGCCTGGCCCCACCCAGAGCCTGCATCCCCAGCCCAGAGGCCGTACCTTCTCCCACACCTCAATGCCCTGCCTCAACCCGCAGCCCCCTCCCACACTCTGAATCCCTCAGTCCCCCACCCCCCATCCTGGAGCCCCCTCCTGCACCCCAAATCCCTCCATCCCCAGCCCCACCCCAGAGCCTGCACCCCCCCAGCCAAAATCCTCACCCCTCCCGTACCTCAACTCCCTGCCTCAGCCTGGTGCCCCCTCTCACACCCTGAACCCCACATTTCTGGTCCCCACCCCAGAGTTCGCAACCCTTTTTAGAGCCCTCACCCACTCCCACACCCCAACTCCTTTCCCCAGCCCAGTAAAAGTGAGCGAGGGTGTTGGAGAGTGAGCCACCAAGGGAGTCGGAATGTAGTGAGCAGGGGGCAGGGCCTCAGGGAAGGGGTGGGGCAGGGCCTCAGGAAAGGGGTGGGGCTGGGGTGTTTGGTTTTGTGTGATTAGAAAGTTGGCAACTCTAGCCCCAAGACTCCCTCTGCTTTACTGTAGCATATACACCTTGAAGATCCCCCATCCTTCCTCACTGGCTTCATGCTACAGGACAGTACAAATATCCTCACAGAGATAAATCAATAGAAGAATCTTGTATCCCCATGAAGGATCCTAGACTCTACCACCTTGTTACATTTATCTACTTGCAGCTTTTAAAATTCACTTTTTAAACAAATAACTTTAGCTATTGGGACTGCCATGTTTGTTCAGGTACTAAATTTTACAGTCAAGGGAATGATTTGTGTGTGGAAATGTACTGAACCAAAAAAGAATATAGGGTTCATTTTGAGCAGGTGCAGTGTAGTTCTTCGGCATCATTATTAAATATAAAGTATGGCCAAGAATAGTAGGTGTGGTTAGATGTTTGGCTGTATGTGTGTGTTCTCCCTGTGTGTTGTCCCAGCTTTGCGCAGACAGTTAGCACAGCAGACCTCAAGCGAACCGCCCAATGACCATAAGAGCAGTTAAGGTACAAAGGAACCAAGCCAGGTTTATTGTTGATGAAGCACAGTAATAACACCTGGCAGACTCTCTGAGGATATTAAGACATGTAAGCCCGTGACAATGAACGCAGCTCCATCAGTGGCAGGACTTTACACTGCCCCTTAGGCTGGTCAAAGAAAGATACATTTTTATACCCTAATATAAACAAGTTCAGTACTGTCATCCTGACCTTATCTTTTAGGAGCAGTCAGTGTGTTCCTGTTATTCTTGGGGAATGTTTTGTACCATCCTTGATATCGGGATGTTCTGGTACCACTTGATATCGGGATGTGTTTGTGTGAGTACTCTGTACTTAGCGCTTCTTAGAAATGTGTAGTTTTGCAATATCAGCCCTGTTCTTGCCAGATTCTGTGAGCAGGTCCTGCCTCATACCAGGCCTCTGATACAAGGGCTTACGTTTTAGGCACTCTTCCTACTACAGTAGGTGTATCCAATGGATCATCTTGGGGACCCAGGGGAAGTAGAATGCCTCTAACAGTTTTATGACAGCTGAATGTGAACAGGCTCTGTGGGCGCTCAGCTAGAAAACCATGTTGGGTCTTGGCGGCTCAGTATCCATTCCACTGATTATTTGCTAAATTGAGCTCTAGGGTCTGAGTCCTGAAAGCTGCTGAGCACCTACAGCTGGGTGCTCTAGTCCTCAATTACCACTGAAGGCAGAAGGTGCTGAGGGTGCTCAGCGTCTGGCAAGATGCAGCCATGGTGCAGATTTAGGTAAGGAACAACAGTGTAGATAAGCCAATAATGTCTCATGCAATGACACTCACATGTGCATAAATCAAAAGCTCAGCCCACAGGTGAGTGCAATGAGCTCTATCAGCAAGTTCTCAGGGCCTGGGGATCCATTTCCTGCATCATTTTGTCTGAAAATATGAAGTCAGGAAAAAGTGGTGTAACTTACATGACAAGGGAGTTGAAAAGAAGGATTGTAGCAAGAAAAATAATCAGTGGAGACGTTATGACTAAAGGTAAGATGAAGTATCTTTTTGTTTGCTTTTCTTGTTACTTCCTACCTCTTGGTCTATACCAGTGATGGGCAAACTTTTTGGCCCGAGGGCCACATCGGGGTTGCAAAACTGTAAAGCGCTGGGTAGGGAAGGCTGTGCCTCCCCAAACAGCCTGGCCCCTCCCCCTCCCCATCTCCTGACTGCCCCCTTCAGAACCCCCAACCCATCCAACCCTCCCTGATCCCTGTCCCCTGACTGTCCAGACCCCTATCCACACCCCCGCCCCCTGACAGGCCCCCTGGGACTCCCACACCTATCCAACCCCCGCTGTTCTCTGTCCCCTGACCACCACCCCCAGAACTTCTGCCCCATCCAACCCCGCATGCCCTGTCCCCTGACTGCCCCCTGGAACTTCCTGCCCCTTATCTAACCCCCCTGGCCCTGGCTCCCTTACCATGCCACTCAGAGCAGCATGTCTGGCAGCCGCACTGCTGGGCCGGAGCCAGACATGCTGCAGCACTGCCCTGCATGAGCTCGCAGCCCTGTTGCTCAGAGTGCTGGTGGCACGATGGCATGGCTGCAGGCAAAGGGGTTGCGGGGGAGGGGCTAGGGGATAGCCTCCCTGGCCAGGAGCTCAAGGGACGGGCAGGATGGTCCCGCGGGCCACATGTGGCCAGCAGGTTGTAGTTTGTCCACCTCTGGTCTATACGTGTCAACAGTTGGTACACACACATACACAGACACACACACACGCTTACCAAAGTGCAACTTATATCACTATTTGCATCACCTCCAATTCTGGCCATTTGCAGTTTATAGTCACACAGAGATTGTGTCCATTTTGCACATGGAAATGCAACAATTTTTAACAACTGTTCATAGCAGTTTCAATGTTCTAAGTGTGTGTGTATTTGCATAGGCTAAGCCACATGTACAGCACATTAAGTCTTGTAGCTAAGGCTCAAGACTAGGAAGGAAGAGAGGTTCTGGATTTTGTTCCCAACACTACTACAGACTTCCTGTGTGAACTTGGACAAGTCATTTAACTTCTCCGAATCTAAGTTTTCAAATCTGTAAAAATGAGGGTAATAATATTTACCTGTGGTATCTCATGAGATATGGCAAGGTTAAATTAATATCAGCAAGATATCTGAGATCTCTGGATACTTGGTGCCTGTAATGGTGCGGCCATGTGCCTCTCACAAGCACCTCCTGCTGTCTGGGTGTGTGCCTGCATTCTCTGCTTTTGTGGTGCATTCTGCTAGCAGCTTCATTTTTCAGATGAGTTTTCAGTGGCTCAGCGCCCTGTGAAACAAATGGAAAACAAATCCCTTCCGGGATAACACAGTCCAATGAACAATTGGCCCTCCCCGAGGTCCTGAGTCCTGTCTCTGGACCTGCTTAAGCACTTGCCCCCTTCCCAGACTCCAAACGAAACTTCTAGCCTCCTCAGCCACTATGCCTGTAGCCAGTGGGGGGACCTGGGCCCGCCCACTACTCTGGGTCCCCGACCCAGGGGCTCTATGACTAGCAGTCACCTGCTGCTTCCTTTACTAATGCCTATTGGTGCCTTCCCTGGGTGTCATATGGTATGATGGGATAGCCTAATTTTGGCAATTAATTGATCTTTGAAATATGCCCAATGGTCTGTGATGGGATGTTAGATGGGGTGGGGTCTGAGTTACTACAGAGAATTCTTTCCTGGGTGCTGGCTGGTGAATCTTGCCCACATGCTCAGGGTTTAACTGATCACCATATTTGGGGTCAGGAAGGAATTTTCCTCCAGGGCAGATTTGCAGAGGCCCTGGATGTTTTTCGCCTTCCTCCGCAGTGTGGGGCACAGGTCACTTGCTGGAGGATTCTCTGCACCTTGAGGTCTTTAAACCATAATTTGAGGACTTCAATATCTCAGACAAGCGTTGGGGGTTTGTTGCAGGAGTGGGTGGGTGAGATTCTGTGGCCTGCGTTGTGCAGGTCAGACTAGATGATCATGATAGTCCCTCCTGACCTTAGAGTCTATGAGTTTATGAGCTTCTTGGGTCCTCAGCCTGTTCCCTATTTAAGCAGGGTCTCTACCAGGCCCCCTTGTCTAGAAAGTCTGTAATAGACTCTGCCCTGTTCTCTCAGGGTTCTTTCTCACAGGCCACTATATAGTTTATATAGTTATCTGTTTTTAATATTTAGTGTGATAAGAGTTTTATACTGTAAATAGGTTAGCACTGTACATAATTAGTACATATTAGCTGCCTGCTATTCAAAAAGGTTTCAAAAGGCCCTGTAATAAAAGCAAGATGATCTTTTGATGTAAAATTATGCATTGTCAGTGGAAAATTCTGAATATTTGTGCATTTTCCATTCAGCTGAAAATATATAGCATCAGGAAAAAGAAGATATTCTGGTTGTGTATTTTTAGCTAATACAACATATTTCATAAATTTAAAACAAGGCAAATTAGAAAAAAGAAGTTAGTTCAACCACATGATTTAATATCAAGAAGAGTATCCATGTTAGAAATGTGTTAGTATTTTGAACAACTCAAAAATTCCACTTAGATCTGACTTTTTAAAATCTAATATAGTTACAAGTAACATTTAAGATTACTATAACCAAAAGAGATTGATAAGGAAAAAAAACCCTTGTTTTTCAGTTTGTTTACTTTATGCTTTTGACGGCATTCTGCCTATAGTCAGTGTCACTGTTTTCTTTGCATAGTCTAGTTAGTTGACCAGTTTCTCCTGCTCATGGGCTTTTCCACATGGCAACCCAGGACAGAAAATCATTTTTAAAATAGGAAAATGTGATTGTAAAGCAAAAATTAATACAGGAGCTGAATGGCAACTACAGTACAAGAAGCACCTTTTAACTTATTTTGGGGAACTTGGCTGATTTCCAGATGATAATATCACTTGAAACAAAGTTAACCAAAACACAATAGACTTATCTTGGCTCCTCCTCTGAATCAACATCTGGCAGGTCGGAATTTGGAAAGGAAACCATTTGGCTCAAACTGTATCTCGTTTCGTTTGGCCATTTTAGCCACTAATTCCTCAATCAGACCTGCGCAGAAACATGGATCTGCCTGAAGTATCAGCAACTTAATGGCTAAAAACTTTCCTGTACAGTTATTTCATTTTCAGAAACATTGGGGCATTGAAATCAGCAGAGTTATGCCTGGGATGGATTTGACCTGTGAATTTTAATTTCAAGAAAATTCTGCTCGATAAGCAGTTTTATCTTGGAATATTGATATAGGAAGCAGTCAAAGAGAATTTGTGATCATGTTCAAGATTTTAGCAATGTAACTGGCTTTTAAATGTATACAGTATTTTGTGGTGACACTGTATTTATTATAATTCCATGTACTATTCTTCTGTGTGCTATGTATTTTTGTTATCTGTGTGTTAATTCTTCCAACATTTCTTCTTCTGTTTGCTCCTTGGTAGCTGTACCACTTTCCATGCACAAGAAAAGAGATGGGGTTGTGCGATATATTTACCAGTGTGTGTTACACTCTGTAAATGGAGAGTTTAAAAAAAATCTGCAGAAAGGTTTCTTTTCCCCTTGCTTCTTTTGTGTTTTCCATGCAAAGGGAATGAAGTGCCCTGGAAGTCCATGGAGCACTCTCTAACACAGCCCATGCTCTGTAATTTGTGAATATTTATTTATTTTTGTATCCCTCTCTCATGCATGGTATTTAATATGTTATTGCAAATTCTCAACTGTTCATTCATTGTAGATATTCTCACTTTTCTAGCATGTTTCTGAAGATGTTTTGTGGTTTCATTTAGCTTTTCTTTGACAATATACACATTATCCTATTACTGATGGGTGTGAATTAAGTACTCTTGATTTGTCATTCTGTTTCAAGGATCAATGTTATTGGACAATTACCTTTCTTTCAATAGAAAAACTGAAACTAGACAGAAAAACAGGAAGTCTTATATCGTGTACACAAATAAACACAGAAGAAAAGACCACTGCAAGATGTGACATGGAGCATCAATTTATCCTCAGAAGGTTATAGGAAAACCAAAACCAAGAGTTCTATTCTACCCAGGATACAGGGGTTGCCATTAGAAAGAGTGCATTTGTCAAAAGACACACTTAGAACATCTATTTCCTTCTGTAAGTCTACAGGAAAATTGTGGTATCTCATTTACTACATGTGGTAAATGTTAGCAAATGGTAACTTTGACGGCAACCACTGTAGCTCATGTTAAGGATAATGGGGGTAATGTATATGCATAAAAGGAAGATCAGGCCTTCAATGGTGCATTTAGTATTTGACTTAGATTGTAAGCTGCTTGGAGTAGGGCCTGTCTTTTCGTTCTGTATTTGTACAGCGCTGAGCACAGTGGGATCCTGGGCCATGCAGGGCCGGCGCTTCCATTTAGGCGACCTAGGCGGTCACCTAGGGTGCTAGGATTTGGGGGGGCAGCATTTTGCCACCCTCGGCAGCAATTCGGTGGCGGGGGGTCCTTCCTCGCTCCGGGTCTTCGACGGCAATTCTGCGGCGGGTCCTTCACTCACTCCGGGACCTGCCACCAAAGTGCCCCGAAGACTGGGAGCTGCAGAAGGACCGCCCCCCCCTGCAGAATTGCCGTCAACAACTGGGAGCGCGGAAGGACCCCCGCCTAGGGCACCAAAAACCCTGGCGCCACTCCTGAGGCCATGACTGGGGTTCTTAGACTCCACTACAATCAAAAATAAGTAAATAAATAAATAATACTAAAGGTAATCTTCTGTCTTTGATTTATTTTGTGTAAAACTCCCATTGACTTCTAAGGGGGTTCTGTGATCAGAACATTGGCAATATATGGCCCCAAGAAAAGAAAGGAAAGATAAAAGAATACTTAAGTAGCTTGAACATACTCAGCTCTGTACACCCCATTGATGCTCACTGTAAGTGAATCTGTCATCAAGAGACGACTTGTTGGAACTATTAGTAATTCCTTTTGAGAACTCACAGAAGTCAAGTGAGAACCCAGAGGAATGGGTAAACATACTATCTAGTTTTAAATGGAGGCAAAGGGGAGAGTTCATGGAATTACAGACCAGTAAATTTAATTTTAATACCTGTTAAATGGCTAGAACAATAATATAAGTCACTGTGCTATCATCTTATTTTCCTGTCGATGCTTAATGTTCGGCAACAAGGATTTTCACTATTCTGGGGTTAAGGTAATTCCATTGAAGTCACCTGGAATATTTTAGGAACACTAGAGACCTTAAAATAAGTGGTGCAGAATTTCCTTTATATTGCCCTAAGTATGTTAGCGTAATAAACAGATATCGGTAGGTAAGAACATACATGTCAAACATTGGAGTAAACCTGTTTGTGCCAAGTAAACAGATTGAGAGTCTGTATTGTGTACTTATCTGCCCTGGCCCTAAATACTCTGGGGAGAGTGGAAGAGGAATGCCACAGACGGCGCTTCCTAACTGTGGAGCCAATTCTATACCAGCTCTGGAATAGCACAGAGCAGACTTGAGGCTGTCACACATTATACCAGATTGCTATAGCCTCAAAGGGACAATCCACCAGCTGAAAATAATGGACCCCATCCTCCTACCCCTGCCAGGGCTGCAAGAGAGGGGTGATGTAGGAAATGGTTATGCCAGGTTAATGCCCGCTGGTGAGACTAGATTAATTTCTGGGACCTTGGCACTGCCAGAGTGGTGCAAAGGGGCCAGTTTACAGAAGACAATATGGCTCATCACCTTTTGTATTCCTGCCATGGATAGCATCGCTATGAGCCATTTGCTACCAAAGGGTTAATGACAGCATATTTAATGAGTGTACACAAAATTCAGATATGATCTTATTATTTTTAAATGAATGTATGTAACTTCCTTCTAGAAAAATTCCTATAGAATTTAATAGGGAAGAAACCAACAGAGTGCTCTTGAAATTTCTCTAAAAACCTACACAACAGTTAATAGAGAATGATATCTTTTCTGTAAAAACAATGAGGAATCCTTGTGGCACCTTAGAGACTAACAAATTTATTTGGGCATATGCTTTCATGGGCTATATCCCACCTCATCAGAAAGCTTATGACCAAATACATTTGTTAGTCTCTAAAGGGCCACAAGGATTCCTAGTTGTTTTTACTGATAGACTAACATGGCTACCATTCTGAAACCTGTCATCTTTTCTGTAGTTTTAAAAAAAATCATCTTATAGTAGGGATAGATTTCTCTATTCAAATCCATAGGTCACTTCCATAAGAGCTCCTTATCCCTAGAGAACCCTCCTACTTATGTCCTCATTGGCCACCCTGTTTTGAAGGACACCCACTTTCCGCAGCTATAACAGCCCCTACACATGGGCTATGTTGTGCTATCAGTTTTTAGGCCATTTTCCTTGGCCAAGGAGGAGTTCTTAAAAACCAGTGATGTGAAATATCCCTCTGTTTGTCATATGGCAGCTCATACAAACTGAGAAAAGCATGTTTGGTAAAAATTACTTAGCATAAAGTTCACTTATATGGGCTGTACACCGTTTCATGAGAGCTGCCCCAAATATCTGTGTCACATTCAGGGAAGGCTACAGCTGAAATAAACTATATCCACTGCACAGTTTTATTTTCATTCAGTCATCTTGTCATCTATCTTTTTTTCTGCCATTCTCATGGCAGTGTTTTCTTGCAATTTAAGAAATCATACAGAGATAATTAATAGGCTGTAAAAACCCAAGGACTTGGGTTATGGTATCCCTTTTTGTTTTACAGATAAGCATTTGCTAGGGAAAGGATGAGCGTGCAAAGACAGCATCCTGAAGAGTACTGAACTAAGATACCATCCCATGGAAAAAAAAAGAAGATGCCTTTTGGGCACGCTGTCAATTAAACACTCGTTTTAAGGTACTTTTGTTAGAACACCAATTTCAACAGCAAAATTCAGTGGCATAACAATAATTTCTCATCAGTTGAGGAAACAGGCCAGGAAAGACAGGGGTTCCAATATCTATTCAACGAGACAGCTGTAGTTAACGGGATTTATTTATAATAATATTATTTGGTATCAAGGAACTTACCAGGGCTGAATGTAAAAAAGTATTTTTTGATGAGTTAAAGAGATTAAGAAAAATCAGGCAGATTTTGACAGAGAATGGTGTGTAAATGAGAGGTGTTATCACTCAATCTGGCAGCTCCATTTTTGTTATGGTGAAAAATATCAGTATTATTTACTAAGAAGATTAGGGCTGAATTGGAAGAGAGGCTGGTTGTTGTGTGGAGATTGAGATAAGATAAAGGATTTTACCTTCTATGCGCAAGCCAAATGCAATACACACAGGACTGTTATCTCCAGCTCAGGCCTAGCAGAGGTATATTAAGATGTACATTGTAATTACCATTGGCAGGAGTAGATTTCATAAAGACTATTTTAAACACTAATAAAATGCTGGCCTTTAATTATATGGCTTTGAAATATTTTTCTTAGTTAATTGCAACAGAAAAAAAAAATCAATCTAATATTTGAAACTGATTCTTGCAGAGAAAGCTCGAACGTTTCAGGCATTCTTTTTCCGATCTATACTTGTTTTGCTTCATTTTGTGAGCTGAATCACATAGACAACTGAGGCTGCTAAATACCTTCCTCATTTTCTCCCTGCTATCCAGAAAGCAAGATTAGCAAGGATTGGGGAACGTGGGGGGGGGAGTAAATCTCCTTTCCATGACACAATTAATTAGTTCCAAAAGTGAACTGCACACTCATGAATCACTCATGAACAGTGGCAAAAGTGCCTGCTCCCCTATGTACTATGGTGGGGGGGGGGGATTGTTCTTGAATACTAAGAAGTATGTAGTGGAGAAGAAATTTGGATGTTTATCCAAAGTTATCCGGACCTATTTGATCTGGAACTGGGATTGGAAACTGTGTAAGGTCAGGCTTGAAACCACCATTCCCCTCCTCCTGCATCATCTTTTGTTTCCATACCATTGTTATATCCCATTTCAGCTATAAGTCCCATAATATTACCATATTCCAATGCCAGTTCTTTTCAGGAAGAAGGATGGTCTTATCATTAAGAAGCAAAACTGGGAGGTCTCAGGTTTATTCCCAGACCTGCCACAAACTTTCTGTGAGACTGTGGCCACATCACTTAACCACTCCAGGCCTCAGTTTCCTCACCTGTAAAATGGGGATACCATTGCCATGCTTCACATTCTATGATGATCAGAACCTTCAATCTGCTTGCTTTTGCATCTATTAAATGAAAAAGAAAATTCATAAAATACGAAATATTGCTATGATCAAATGAATTTTTAAACGTTATTTTGTAAAGATTCCATTTTCACAAATAGTAACAACAGTCAAGATATCTCTTTTTGTTTTATTAGTTCAACAAAATAAATTCCCCATCACCACAAACACACCTCTTTTGTGGCCTATCATTGGTGCAGTTTACTATTTGTGTAACTGGAGCCAAATAAGGTCTCTCAGACTTGGATGTCCCCAGTCAATTTGTTTGGTGTCTGTTCTGATGCTGATCTTGTGCTGTGGATGGTAGAAATTTCAGAGTTGCAGGCACACATCTGATGTTACGTGCAACATCTGCCTGTGAAGCAGCTAATTCAATTCCTACTGACCTTACTCAACTTGAGTAGAACAATTACATTTATGGTCATTCCACATTATGCTATCTTCTGTTATGCTATGTAATACAAGACTACTTATGGGAAATGATGTAACAATGCAATGCAGCATTAATTAATGTTTGTATAGCAAAATCAAGTATGAAATACTGTACAAATACTAAGGATTGTTATTAGGGCAGAAATGTGGTAAGGTGCATTCACAGCTAACACTTCTGGGAAATACACCTGATCTTGGTCTACACACAATCCTACTACTGAAGCCAAGAGAAGATCAGCGCAAAAAGGGCTTGTGGGATATAGCCACTTATCTTCTAAATGTGGGTGTTTCCAATAATGAATGCAAGGAAGATGTCTGAAAATAGGTGGCTAGTAGCACTGAGGAGGATTCACCAATTTAAGTTCACTGGGGATTTTGCAAAGCATTTCAGCTTCTTTGCTTTAATCTATGTGGTTTCACACTCTCTGAATTTTGCTTGAAGAAATTGTAAAAGTGACTGTGAAAATCAGCCCAACCTACTGAGTTTTTCCTACTCTTTTTGTCAAAAATCTGTGAAGCCATCAAGGCCCTGTCTACACTAGGAAAATGATCCATTATTGGCAACAGGTGGATACACAGGACACACACAACCAGGAGATGAAAATAATTGGGCCAGAAGTGTCAATAGAGTAAAAAGCTTTTTGTAAAGCTATTACGTAAAGTATGCTAGATTCTGGAGTTTCAGCTGCACTAGTAACATAAGGAGCCATAATTCTCCACTGGTGTGGCTCTGCTGATCACAGCAACAGTGGGAGTGCTAGTTTGTAGATAAGAGACAAATGTTTTAACACTCTGTAGTATAGCCCTGCTAAGAACAACACCACTTGAGAATTCCAGTCTGAATTCTGCTAACATAGACACACCAATGGAGAATTAAGAGTCTAGCAAATTTCTTTTTATAAGTGTTAAACTCCATTTGATTCTGTCTAGACTAGTGACCAAATCATTCTCGACACTGGTCGAGGGGTAACCTAGAGAGGAGGACCATTGTAGATAACTCTTGACAACAATGGGTAATTTTCCTAGTGTAACACATGCAGTATTTCACGTGACTCGGAGACACAATCTGGTTCCTGGGACAGTGGAGCTACATGCTGCCCCTTACTAGGGACTGATAGTAGTGTTACCCTTCATTTTATGTCAGACTCTGAACCAGTTTAGCTGGAATCATGTTTAAATTGAGTTTGTAAATAGTTCATTTAACTTCACAAAATTCAATAAAGTAGATAAGGCCTGTGTTCTAGGCAGGAAGGGGTCACTCAAGAGCAACAAGATGATCATCTCTCCCTGCACTCCCAGCCAGTGCATCTTGAAATGAAGCTACAGCATACTAATAGATTAAGATCCATTGGAATTGCTCAGAGTTCATCTAATTTTTAGTTCTGGCCATCAAGGTGTGGAAAAAAGCAATTGCCTGTACGGTAAACACTATATTCTGCTGTAGACAAGTCATCATTCATGAACAAGATGCTATGCACATAAATGATAGTTTTTGAAAACCAATGTAAATCACATATTAGTGTTCTTTCAGGAAAATGATCATAAAAATGAATTTACTGAGTTTTTCTTTGGTCAGGAATAGGTATTGAGAGTATAAGTGCAGCTTTGGTTCTGGGATGATTGGTTGAGCTTACCTTGAAAATATGAAAAACTAAGTCATACAAGTTTATTTGACAATAGACCTGCAGATTAGCAAGTACAGTCAAAATTGTGGCATCTCTATGGTTCCTAGCTGGATATTTGCTTCTTCTCCTTTAAAACACAGCTGGCTGAAAATGGCTATTTTTAAAATTTCAAAAACCCCTGAAAAATTCAACTCAGTTTTTTTGTGCTGACTGAAAGCTGGTTGATGGAAGCACAAATAAATGAATTTTCTTTGGACAGAATGTTCTGTCATCTTATGCCATATCATTTCTTTACAGAGCTTTCTATTATTAATGTTAACATCCTGTATGCAAACAAATAAGCTGCCAGGATTTCAAGCCCATGATACCAACCCTTCCCAAGGCAGCAATGAAAAGAATCCATTTGAATTTTGGTATTGAATTTTGGAAAATGAACACTATAACCAGCATTCATGGGGGGGAAATATGTTTCCTACTGTGTCTCTGGTTTACAGGGCAACACGGTTCAATGTAGGCTGTCTTTGGGCAGTGCAGATGTTAAGGCCATACCTGTACAGCAGAGAATTTAAACATGTGCTTAACTTTAGGCATTATAAGTTGAGGACGATTAATACCTGGTATGATGGTCTCATTGCCTCAAAGGTTCAGGCTCTATAAACCTGGACCTGACCCAAAGCCCCCTGAAATCAGAGGGAAGACTCCCATTGACTTTAGTAAGCATCCTGTGAGCAAATGAGAGCCTTCTGTGAGGTGCTGAACATCCTTAACTTCCTGTGGATGTTTATGAGTACTAAGGAACCTTGCAGGATCAGGCCCTTACTGAAGAACAAGAAAACGCTTTGCATTCATGGAAGCAGGGGCCTAACATTAGAAACACATGGTATGTTGTTTTTAGCTCTGTATGGGGTAACACAGTGGATTATGGATAAAATATATATAGCCAGATAACCATGTTTGAAGCAATCAAATCTTTTCAAGGTTGATCATTTACATCTTGAATCCTCAGGATAGTAGGTTGTTTGAAACAGCCAAGATTTAAAAAACCACATGGTGCAGAGTTGTGTAAACTTGGAAACACCTAAACCATATTTAGCTCACTTTGTTTTTGTTTTGTATTTTTAGAAGCTCTAGTGGCTTTCAAAGCTTGCAGTTTAATTCTCAGCTACCCATGTTATTTAGTACGCTGGGGTCACATCAAAAGTTTCCTGCCTGCACATTTAAAAATATGATATATCTCAAAGGCCATAAGGCAGAAATCTTGTTTCTAACTTTGGTTAGAGCTGGCATTGTTGGCCATGTCTTTGTGGGCTCTATGTGCTATTTGGTTGTTGCAGAAAAGAGGATTCCTTACTGTTCCAGCTATGATTACATATCCAGATACTATCTTGATGGCTTTAGGAGACATCCATGTGTGCAGTGGGGTGCAACTGGTTGACACAAAATAATATTTTTTTCAATTTATTCCATGGTGACAGTAATTCAGACAAGAAGATGGCTTTGCGTTCTACTGTAACCTTCTGCCTGTTCAATAATTCCAAGATAATATAGTGGACATCTACCAGAGATTTTTCTTTTAATACATTAGTGTCTCAAAGCTCTGGAAATGAGCTACTATAATCTCCAGCATTATCATAGATTCTGTTATGCATACAATTGTATTATTTTACTCTACAAAATTGTAAAGATTGATGGTTTTACATGTAGTTTTTGTTTATTTACATGTAGATACATTATATTTAAATGAAGCAAATCCTGTTATATTTTGTTTAAATTCATATAGCTTTTCATGTATTATCTTTTTTTCCAGATACATGGCTTGATCCTGCCAGGTGCTAAGCACCTTGCACACCCCAGCAGAGACAATGGTAGCTGAGGGTGCTCAAGTAGTGCTGGAATCATTTTTACAGTGGGGTGCTGATGACAGAAACCATGCATTTGAGTTGTTATGACTACAGGCCAAGGGCTGTGGTGGCACCCCCAGTTCCAACACCTATGAGGTGCTCAGAAGCACCCTGAAGATTAGACCATTTACTCAGACATAAAGTACCTGTTTGTCATGGTCCTTAAACTGATATTTTTCTGAGCATGATTTGTAAAGGTCTTGAAAGGACAGACTGGCTCAAGTAATTCTTAATTTAGGATAATCTTTGTATTACTTTCTTTTCAATTTTCTGTACTATTAAAATAAAATCTTTGGGGAGGAACAATGTCCCCTAGATACTGCAACACAAAATGGCATTCCTCTTTTCCTGCTCTGATTCAGAAAACTGCTGAATACCTCCTGAAAGGTGCTGAGTGCTTTTCATTGCAATTTAGGTCCTAAAACAGTATCCTAAATATTCAATCCACTTGTGGATTACTGGCTGTTACTAGTGGCATGGACACCTATTATTAAAAAGTAATCACTAGAGCTAGACCTGAACAAAAATTCACCTCTGAACACTCTTGAACTTAAGGATCTGGATCCAAATTTGTGGATGAGGCTTCTTGGTGCTCATATACCACTGAAATGTAGCCTTAAAAAGGCTCTACCTTTCTGGTGAGAAATATTTTTGGTTTTTTTTTGACAGGGGATGAATAAAAGATAGCTAGATCTTCATTAGCATCAAGATTTTATGTCTGGTCTGACAAACGTTTGTGATAATTTTGCATTTTCAACCAGTTTTTCTCTTTGAAGAGGTAGTACTTAATGACTCAACATAAACCTTGATAGCAAATGAACAAATACCCTAAAAGAGGGGGGGATGATATAAGCTCATTCATATCCTCCATGTGCTTCCCCAAACCCACTGTCACCACCTCAGTCTTATCCAGAAGGAGTCATTCATGTCCCAAAACTTGCTAGGCTAGTAAAAACTTTTAACCACATTATCTGGGCTAAATGAGATAGAAACATCTGAATGTGTTCACGACTGCAACTGCGATCCTCCCATGACTGCTACTCCTCGCCTTGTTCCTGTCTTGCTCCTGCCCTGCCCATAGTCCTGTTCCTACTTTGTTCCCCCACCTTGCTCCTGCCCAGTCCCTGCTATTTCACTTTGCTCCTGGTTCTGGCTTCCTCACCTGATCCTGGTTCTTGATCCTCTCTCTGACCCTTGGCTTAGCTATTAGTTCCTGAGTCTCACTCTGACTCCCAGCATGGCTACCGCTCCAACCCTGACCTTTGGTTTGCATCTGCATCCTGGCTGCTGCTCTACCCATTAGGCCTGACTCTTGCTCCACCCATTCAGCATGACCACTCACAGCTTGGTCTGTAACAGTTTGAGTAGCCCACCAAAACAATAAGGCTGAGGATCCAACTCTGCAGCATGGAACCCACTCAGGCCAATCTCTCTCTGACAGAGTTGGTAAGGGCCATACAGTACTTGCACATGCAGGTGTCTGCTCTGCATGTGCAGGTGATGTCGCCAACTGCCATGGCTCCAGTCCTCCTGGAACTGAAGATCTTGCTGCCAGAAAAATTTGGTGGTGATCTTGGCCAGTTCCAAGGATTCCTGAACCAATTCTGGCTCCTGTTTTGTTATGGCCCCGCTTGTACATTGGCTGGGGAAGCCTTGGCTTTGGCATCTCCCTTCTTGGAACAGTCCAGCTCTTCCTAGGACAGTTGGAAAAGTTTATTTGAGCAATGCCTGAGGTCTTTGATGACTCTCATTGCTCCCAAAGCACCAAGGCCACACTTCAGTGCTATGGAAGGAGCATGGATCCATGGCCAAAGGCATGGCCAAATTCTGCTGCCTGCCCACAGACACTGGATGGAACAAGGCAGCCCAGAATCACCATTTCTGACTAGAATTGAATGAAGACATTAAAGATTAGCTGGGGTGGGTCAAACCTCTGTCCAGTCTGGATCAACTAACTGATTTATGCGTTGAAATTAACAACCATCTGACTGAGAAGCACCATGAACATGGCTCAGCTCCCCTAAAACCTGCCAACACCCCAGACTGTGATTCGTGAACTGTGCAGTTTGCTCTAGGACATAGAACCCAGGCAACTTGACCAAGTCCATTCACATCTACTTGATGCAGAGAAGCACAGAGGCCAAGCATCTGGGCTGTGCTTATATTTTGAGGAACCCAGACGCTTTGGAGCATTATGCCTGACAAAGATTGGGCTGGCCTTTGGGTCAGGAAGAGGCTAGGCCCCAACCCCAATCAAGGAATCTGTGCTGGACTGGTCACCTGCCTCTTTTTGAAATTCTCTGCATCAATTGTGATCCAGTGTCTGTTGCCCCATCAGCTACCCCATTTAGATCCAGTTTTCTATGAGCTCTGAGCTGACTTGGAGCCTTGGACAATTTTGCTAAGGCCTCAGGGATTCCTAGCCTGTGCAAGAACTCTCTGGCTCTAATGGATACCACAGATAACTTTGCTCCTGTCCTCAGGCCCATTCCCTAAGAAGTCATTTCTCTCTAAGGACATCAGTAAACCCTCCAGGCCAAGTTAATTGGGGACTCTCACTCTGTGGTCATCCTTGGCATGCCATGGTTCACTGCACATGACTCCTGTATCACTGGCAGAAGGAAATGATACATTTTTGCTCCCAGTACTGTCAGTAATTCTGTCTTCCAGAAGCCAGTAAGAAAAGTGTTACCCTCTGCAGCTCATTCCATGACCCAGGGAATCCCTATACTAAGGAGCCCAGAGCAGTTTCCCATCTGACACTGTCAAAATACTGCTAAATACCATGACCTCACCATTGTATTCAACAAAGGAAATGTGGACACCCTGCCCCCACACCAGAGGTAGAGCTGTCCTATCAACCTCCAGTCCAGAGCTGAAATTCCTTTTGGTCATCTATATGCTCTCTCTGAATTGGAACTGCAGGTTCTTTGCACCTATCTGCAGGAAAACCTACAGGGGATTCATCCATCCATGTCCAGGCTCCAGTCTTCACTGTTAAGAAGGATGGTCTCTGAGGTTCTGCATTGACTATTGGACACTCAGAAAGGTGACTGCTGGGAACTGCTATCTGCTCCCTCTCATTCATCAGCTCTTAGACCATCTGCAGTCCACTCAAATTTTTACAAAGTTAGATCTGCGTGGGGTCTATAACTGGGTACATGTGTGAGAGGGAAACAAATGGAAGACTACCTTCCACACCTGGTAAGGCCTTGTTGGGTAATTCATCATGCCATTCCACCTGTGCAAGGCCCCTAGTGACCTTCCAGCATTTTATTAATGACATCTCATGGGACATGCTGGATCGGTTCATCATTATTTACCTTGATGATATCCTTTTCCCCCTCTTTTTGGAGGACCAAGTATGTCATGATCAGTACATATGAAGTATCTTGGAAGCACTTCACCTGAACCACCTGTCTGCCAAGCTAGAGAAATGCCAGGTAGGCCAGGACACAGTGGAGTTTCTTGCTTATTTCGTCTCTTCTAAGGTTCTGGGTATGGACTCACAAAGTGGCAGTCATCACAGACTGGGCAGTACCAAAAAACCTCCACAGAATGCAATGCTTCATGGGCTTTGCCAATTTCTCCAGGTAATTTATCAAAGGATGCTCTGGTTTGTTCACCCCTATCATCCTCACCCTATGTAAGGGAACCTGGTTTGTTTGGTCCTCAGAAGCACAGACTGTTTGATCATCTAGAGCAGAGATTCATCACTACTCCAATCTTGATTCACCCAGACTCAGCCAAACCATTTACAGTGGAGGCAGATGTTTCAAACTTTGCACTGGGAGTAATCCTCTCCCAGTCAGCTGACTCCAATGGTCAGCTTAACCTCTGTGCCTTCCATTCTGCCTTATTCCACCAGAGCAGAATTATGACGTTCTAGATAAAGAGCTATTGGTCATTAAAATGGCCTTTAAGGAGAGGTGGCATTTCCTGGAGACCACTAAGTTCCCAATCCAAGTTCTTACTGATCATAAGAAGCTCGGATTCCTAAAAATAGCCTAGCACCTAAACCAGCGATAAGCCTGCTAGTCTCTCTTCTTTACATACTTCAATTTCATGGTCACCTACTTCCCCAGAATAAGGACTGGGAAGGCAGACACGTTATCCTGAAAGGACGAGTATCGCGAACGTGGCATGGAAACCCCATCCTGAAAAGTGGTGTTCTTGTCCATCTTCCCTGTGCAGGGAAAAGGCCTGTGTAGAGATTGTCCAATTGTGGAAGTCAATGAACGGCTACGCAGGTGGTGTTGGAGAGAAGGCTTTGGATTCTTTGACCATGGGATGGTGTTCCAAGAAGGAGGATTGCTAGGCAGAGACTGGCTCCACCTAACAAAGAGAGGGAAGAGCATCTTCACAAGCAAGCTGGCTAACCTACTGAGAAGGGTACACCGGGGAAGGAGACCAAAGCCCTGAGGTAAATGGGGAAATGGGATACTGGGAGGAAGCATGAGCAAGAGAGTGCAAGAGGGGAGGACTCCTGTCTCAGACTCAGAAAGCGGGACAATCAGCGAGTTATCTTAATGCCTATACACAAATGCAAGAAGCCTGGGAAACAAGCAGGGAGAACTGGAAGTCCTGGCACAGTTAAGGAACTATGATATGATTAGAATAACAGAGACTTGGTGGGATAACTCACATGACTGGAGTACTGTTCAGGAAGGACAGGTAGGGCAGAAATGGTCAAGGAGTTACACTGTATGTAAGAGAGCAGTATAACTGCTCAGAGCTCCGGTATGAAACTGCAGAAAAACCTGAGGGTCTCTGGATTAAGTTTAGAAGTGTGAGTAACAAGGGTGATGTCGTGGTGGGAGTCTGCTATAGACCATGAGACCAGGGGGATGAAGTGGACGAGGCTTTCTTCCAGCAACTAGCAGAAGTTACTAGATTGCAGGCCCAGGTTCTCACAGGAGACTTCAATCACCCTGATATCTGCTGGGAGAGCAATACAGCATTGCAAAGACAATCCAGGAAGTTTTTGGAAAGTGTAGGGGAGAATTTCCTGGTGTAAGTGCTAGAGAAACCAACTAGGGGCAGAGCTTTTCTAGACCTGCTGCTCACAAATCGGGAAGAATTATTAGGGGAGGCAAAAGTGGATGGGAACCTGGGAGGCAGTGACCATGAGATGGTCGAGTTCAGGATCCTGACACAAGGAAGAAAGGAAAGCAGCAGATTACGGACCCTGGACTTCAGAAAAGCAGACATTGACTCCCTCAGGGAACTGATGGGCAGAAAGACAAAGATCTCTCACTGCCCACCACCACAGTGAAAGAGGAGTTGAAATCCTCACATAATTATTATTTTCAGTGTGCTAATGCTTCGCAGTTCCAGTCAGAATTGGGGTCCCATTTTGTAGGCACTGACCTCCCATAAACAAAAGATGGTCCCTGGCCAGACAGCTTATTGTCTAACTACATTTCCTTTCAGAATGTACTGTCAGAGAGTGAATTTAAATGTAACCTTTTTGTTTGCATGAGGAGAGATATTAAGGTTTTTCATTGCACTATTGCACTGTCAGGGTCTAAGTAAAAGTGATATTTTAGCAGATGAAGAGGACCATAGTAATTTATGTGGGCTTTCTTGCCAGGCTCTTATCTAAATAGAGAAATGATGTTGTGCTTATGTCATTTGATTTATTTTATTAATCATTATGATTAATACAAGAAGGATTTTTAGTTTTCCTTTTCTTTTTGCTTGGGTGGCTGCCATGCTATTACAAGTGATGCTATGACAGTCCAAAAGTTGACACTGTGTCATCTTGATGAAGATTAGATGTATCCCCAGAGAGCCCAGGGAGCAATGACTGTATGCAATTAAATCTGATAGGATTTTCGAGGTGATGTTGAGGCTTCAGATGCTTTGACACAATGCTGACACTACACCTTAATATGTCTCGGACGCACAACTTTCAGCCCAGCAAAGCACTGGTTGCAATAATCTGAAGCATAGCTACTGTGTGTCATTTGAAGAGGGTCATGGTATGAATTTTCAAGATTCTCATTGGCATATGGGTGATTGTATTTATACCACTTTGGCCTGATGCTAAATCAAATATTTTTGTGTAGTCCCTTTCTCCTCAGAAGTGCCCATTTCACCACCCCTTTCTGAATCAAATCTCTTGAGATAAGCCATTTGATTATTATTCAGAACTGAGGGCACAAAAGTGAGTTTTCTTGCATAATTTGAAGAAAAAATACAAATCAGAGATTGTCTTTCATATGGAAAAAACCCTGTGATGGTTGTGATTGACTGATTGATTGAATGATTACTTTATAATGATACTTCATAAACTACACTAGTTAATCTAACAGCTTGTTTACAACTGGCACTTATAGGTAATATTATAAATACATAATGCATCAAGAATGACTGTACTTTGCTAGAGAATGCAAAAAGAAATGATGTAGTGCCATAATGGATAATTATTTTTATTTTGTTGTATTACAATTTCATTAGCTAGATGACTTGGCCACTGGACATAAGAGCTTGTACTTGTTTTCTTAGCTTTTATGCTCAAAAGAATGAAGTTCATTTTCTGTTACATAGAAACATCACCTTAAATCTTGGCTCTCTTGCATATATATTCATTTGTGCTCCTGCACAATATTGTTTCCAGATGTATATCTTCTCTGATAATGGGAGCCAGTTAAGACTAGCAAAAGCTATTTTGCTTGCTGTATTAGCACTTCCATTTTAAAATAATCCTACTAGCATGATGCTGTAGTATTTACAATTTTTATAAGTACCGATTATATTTTCAAAGTCAAAGTGGGATAAAATTAGTGCATCGTATCCCGTCGTTGCTGCTTTCTGTAGTAGTCAGTCTTACGTATTTGAACAATGCCAGATGAATGTAATTTTGAGAGGTAAGAGCTTGATTCTTTAAAAACACTTACATGGGTAGTACAAGCTCTTGCTGAGGATCTTCACCCTATGAATATTGTGCATAGAGTATCGTTAATAAAGGAAAACTCAGTTACATGGATACACAGGGGCATGTGGATGGAATTCTGGCAAATGAATATTTCTTCGCACCTGAAGTCCATACAGCAGCCAGGAAAAACATTTTGTATCAGACCAATTGCACTTTCAGTTTCTACCCAAGAAAATAAAATCTCTATAGTATCAAATTAACAAATATCAAAAGGGTCTGGTTTTGGCCAGCAGCAACAAGTGGCATTTGGTTATAGATATTTTTGATAGGGCTTGATGTTCCATCTGGTAATGATGGATGACTTTCAGCATAAGAGATTTTCTAACAAATGATGTTCCAGAACAGTGTGTTATGAAGTACTCATGACTAATAATTCACTTTTTGCCAGTTTAAATAGCCTTCTGATTTTCTCTTCCACCATCACTGGTACCGTATACTGGCAAAATTAGCAAGCTATGTCACCCCTCTTTGCAGATAAACACATGTAAAGTGTCAGGCATAAGTAGGAGATTACAAGAACACATATTGCTAAGTGCCACTTATGAATTCCACCAGCTCAGTCCTGCAGACACAAGAGTTTTGCAGAGTTTGAACACACTATGGATAATACTCAGTATTTTGGGGGGCTTACACAAAACTGAACTGAAACACTGACCCTTTTGAGGTTCACCCACAAGGCTTTTGATTCTCTGAGCACTGTGCTGAGATGTAATAACACTTGCCATTTCTACACCACCTTCTAGGCAAAGCACTTTGCAAACTTTAATTAATCTAGTCTAAGAACAACCCCGTGAGAGGGGTATTCTTATCCCCATTTTACAGAGGAAGAAACCGAGGCATGGGAAAATGGAGTGTCCAAACCTGCTCAGTCAGACTCTGTGAAGGTCCATAGCTTTGATCTCATTGCCTGAGCATCATGCACCTTTCTCTGCTTTGTGGGCCTGATCTTGCAAAGTCCTGATCTCCATGGAGGTCAATAGGAACAGAGAGTGTTCACAGGATCTTTCCAAAAGTAGTCAGTATCTTGCTGTTCTAGACCCTAAATGGAAGCCTTTGTTCAGGGCTAAAGCTGTGATGCTCTGAATTCTTTTCAACAGCACCCAGAAGCTGACAGGACTGAGGCCCAGGTGTCTCTCTCTTAGCCAGCATCACACAAGAACAGAAGCCTGATTGCTTGATTCCCATAGTGTGCCTTCACCTCCAGACCATCTTTCCCCAGTACAATCTTACGTGTCATAGTAAAATGACTGCTGGCATAGCTACTGTTACAATTTCCCTTATTAAAGTTAAATTTTGTTAAAAGACCATCATGAGACACTAAGCAGTCTTTGACTGTCAGCATAACAAACACCGTATTCATATTAAAAAGAGAACAGAAAAAAGATGTGACACTAATTTCTGCTCCATCAGACCCAGAAGTTCCTCAAGTACATTGTTTCTAACTTTCAGCAGTTAAAAAAAAATAACTGAAGCCTCTGAACTCCATTATCATCCTCAGCTCCTACCAGTCCCTCACTGTTCACCTAACAAAACATTATCGTTTATTCTGTCAACACCCGTCTTAAAGTCCAAATGAATCATGCCACAAAATTGATGTTATCTTTTTTAAAAATGAGGCATACTTTGGGCCCACTTCATTTAAAGTGAATTATATACTCAAAATGGAATTACACTTATGCAGAGAAAGCTGGGATGCTTCACGTCTGATTCTCAGTCAGAACTACAGTCTTGACATCACAGGAGGTTTAAGACAAAACACACACATATATTTACTGCATTTGATTACAGATCAGCAGGGGATAACCAAAACATCTCTTGTTGCTATATCAAAATCATACTTTTGTTCCTGTGTGGATGTGTTCACAACACTGCTCTCCAGAGATAGAAAGGGCAGCACACATTTCCATTTAAGTCATTATAAACAACTAGATCTCAACTATATATGCATATAAAGTTTGTTATAGTACATGGATATTTTTCTGAAGTTGCACATATTAAGTACATGATAGAGATGTCTGAATATATAGTAACTCGCATGCATTTTTATATGTTCTTCAATAATTTCTTAAGATGAAAAAGTGTCATATGCAGCATAACCATGCTTCTTGTTTATTCTACGTAAATCTGATATGAGTTTGCATTTGGGTTGGGGCATATCTGATATAAAAATGCTTTGGTTCAGATGTTGGACTAAACATTTAAAAATTTGTGTGTGCACGCACAGGTGTAATATAAAGTTTTTATTGGCACTATATTTATTAATTTTTAAATCTGCTGTTTTGCGTTTGAAATTTCCATGAGTGCCCAATTAAACCTCTTACCACAAAGCCATATAGTTTACAGAGAAAAATATTTTAGAAATATTTTAGAACAGTTTAGGAAATACTACCTATACTATTTTTAGGATCCCTAAACCTGTAAAGCCACACTGGATAAAATTTTCCAAACCACAGAAGTGACTCCAACCCTTCGAGCCCTCATGGGTCAAAAGATATCAGGCCCTTTCTATCTCTGGAGAGCAGTGTTGTGAACACATCCTCACTATGGTTGCACTGTTCTACTTCGGAGAAGCAAGGCAGCCATAATGTTGGTTGAACTGACTGCTAAAGGACTCCTCCCGCATGAGTAACATAGAACTGCTGTAGGAGTTCCTCCTCACAGCCTTCCTCCTGATGCTTGCAATGCAGGGTATGGCCAAAGGAAGGGCATGGCTGGGACATCTTTAGGCCTTGGCAAGCTCCACCTGCTGGAACAGCTTCCTGAGGGGCCACAAGCTGCTTAACATAAGTTAGAGCAGCTCTCAGGCTTCTCTAACTTAAACGGGGGACTGCCATGATCCCTGGACAGCTGCAGGATCAGGAGGCTTCGAAGGTGGTATAACCCCACCTTTGTTCCTCATCCTTCCCCACACAGCACCAGAGAATTGGGGTTGTCCAGTCTTAAATCTGTTACCAGTTCAGGACTGAACATTGTCCAGCCTGCACTTTAGATCAATGCAATTTTGGGAAAAATTCACATTTTATTTTCAAAGGCAGCTGTTTAAAGCTATTTAAGGATCTAAAATGTCTGTTGTCCTGGTCCTGAGGGATTAGTTGGCAGAGTGCAAGTGAAGTGGGCAAATGTGCATGATAAATGCAATTATGTGCAATTTCTTACATGCGTATGCAGAGCATAATTTCCCTGTAACAAATACATTTATGAACCATATATCGATAGATTTATTGTAACTTCTGCACCATCAAGAAATCAGTTCTTTTTGGCTTCCTTGGCACAGAAGACTGCCATATTTTTTATCTCTATGGATAAAATTGTCCAATTCTCAGAATGTGATTCAGGCAGGGGTTTTAGATGGATGATAAAATGGTAGTGTTAAGGTTTGTTTATATTTTTTAATCTATCATTAAACTTTTTTTTAATTAGGATGAATTTTAGAGGAGAAAACGCTATTTAAATTCAGATTGTTCCCAGGCAAACTGAAAATGCTTTGCTGTTGCTGTGACATAGAAGGTTAACAGAATGTCAGCAAGGCAGAACTGAAGAGCATGTGATAAGTGACAAGTATTAACATGGTAAATCATGTATTTAAAATTACTATGGGTTTTATCAAATGGTTCCTCTGGAAAAATAAACCATGGCATAAGGAAAGGTTGACTGACAAATGCTATATCTCGGTTGCTAGTGGTGTGGTCATGTGGTTTCTGCATGTAGAATTTGATAATATTTTACAAATATGGGGCCAATTCCAACCATTTCTACTCAGGGCTCATGCACGCAAAAGATCACTGAAGTTTTGCCTGCATCTACATTGAGTAAGGGATGCAGAATTTGTCTCTTGGGTAATTTATTTTTAACATATGTTTATAATGTTTGAGATACTTTAAAACATGGGATATCTCAAACATTTTCATATCTGAACCGAGAAATTGTTTCATGGGCCCCCCTTCTGTCATTTGCTATCACATACAACTATATCCATTGCTTACCTGGAAAAGTAACACTATAAGATGATTTAGCAACTGGAAATAAGCTGGGGAGCCAGCTCAACATGACCAGCTCTTCAGACCATCAGTTTGGGAACCACTGCATTGAGCTAAGAAACAAAAGATTATCCCATAGACATTTGTTTAATACATCTGAAATATGCAATCAATTGGGGGCCAGATTTTGATCTCATTTAAACTGATCTGAGCCTTATTGATTTCAGTAAGTGATTGATTTCAGTGGAGTTACTCCTGATTTATAATTATGCGAGTAAGATCAGGACCAGATTCTACACAGGTATAGTTTACTTTTTATTTAGAGTCATATAACACATGATAAAAGAGCACCCCTAACGTACATGCCCCCATGCTCAGGGCTTCCTTGACAATTTTTAAATAATACACTAAAATAAACAGGCTCATCAGTGCCCTCAGATCAACTCAAACAAACAGCAACATCCATATAACTGAAGTTAAATGACCTCTCTCACAGTCTCCAGAGTACTGCACTACCTCTATCCAACTCCCGTTTCCTCAAGAGCCAGGGAGGAAAGATGGCCTTTCAGCATGCCATAAAGGCTAACAAACTCAGGCTGTTGTGGACCTGGGGAGTAGTGCATTCCAAAGGGCTGGGGCCTTAATGGAGAATGCATTGCCAGCTGCCCCTTCTCATTTATACCAATGGGTTTTCAGTTCAGAAGCTACCAGATGCAGATGAGGCAATATGCCACAGGAGAGACGTGGGCATATAGGTAGGACTCAGGACTTTAGAGATCAAAACCAACACCTTAAACTCAATCCATGGACCAAAAGGCAGCCAGTGCAGGTTATAGAGCACAAGTTTAATATTCTCATGATAGACACACCACTTAATAAGCAGGCCACTAAATTCTGCACCTGATGCGGTTCCCATATAGATGTAAGATACCACTCCGTGAACGGCAGAATGAAGTATCTAATCTGGAGGTGACAGAGGTATGGATGGCTGTTTCAAGATCTGCATCGAATAGCAAAACATCTGATGCAGGAATGTACTTAGCAACTTTTAGAGTACATCTACACTCAAGCTAGAGATATAATTTCCAGTTAGAGGGCACATACCTGCACTAGCTCTGATCGAACTAGTGTGCTAAAAATAGTGTACCCATGATGGCATGAGCCAAGGGTGGAGCAAGGCTGCCCCAAGTATGTACCTAGCATCTTGGATCACTGTATATTCAGGGTGACTAGCCCCCCCCCACCTCTAGCACCATGGTTGTTACACTTCTATTTTTAGTATACTAGCTTTATCGGAGCTAACACATGTATGTCTCTCTAGGAGGTGGAAATTACACCTCCAGCTCAAAGTGTAGACAAGCCCTTAGAAATAAGGCTAAGATGAAAATGTGGGGAAAGTGTAATAAGTTAATACAACAGATCAGATTCACCACCATGGTTCAGGGGGATATAAATTGTACATTCCCACACCAGCGAGAGATTCTGCACCCAAAGGGAAATTTACAGGGAAGAGCAGCTTTCATCTCTTCAATGGCTCTCTATGAGTCCTGCCACTGGAGACTGCAGTGGAGCTATGCTAAATGAACACATTCCAAGCTGTCCTAGTCACACACCTCCCCTCTCTATTCTGCCCATTTTTCAGGCTGTGCTATCAAGTCTGTGGTGTTCCAGGAAGAGTGGAGATTGCATGCATCTTGTGCTATTGCAACCCCCAACAGATTTTCCTGGGGACTGTACAGTAAGATCTACACGAGCATGGAATCTGGCCCATTCTTTCTCTCTAAATAGTACTTCTTTGATCTCATATGATACCAAAAGTATTAAATTGCTAGTTCACACAGTGATTATTCAAAGTCCTCTGCAATGAGCCCAAGGGAATTTTGCTTTAGCGAGGACAGTAGTATCAGGGCCAATATCTTTTAATAACTCCATTCTTTGATAAAAGATCACAGAGGATTCTTTTGCTGAGTTGGATATATGAATGCATGACGACAGCTATGCAACTACACTGGAATTTATTGGGCCTGAATCTGGTCCTATTTACATGGGTTTTACACTAATGTAATGCCACTGAAAGCAATGATTTATACCTGAAAGCCAAATCTGGCTCATCATAGATTGTAGTGCACTGAATGTCATGTAATATGAAAATATATGATATCACTTATGATTCCTACATCTTGTTGTTAATAAAATACAAGATGGCATTCCAAGATTTAAGAAACCAAAACAAAGAAAAATTAATTTTTAAAAGGTTAGTCAAAGAAACAGACATGCAATGCCCCATATTAGGTACTTTGCAGTCCTGTAAAGGGCACTGAATCTCATGCCAAATGTGTTTATTTCTTAACCTCATTTAAATGTTACCTTTTTTTAAAAAAAGTTTGTAGCTCAGGTTAGTAAGCAACTCAAAATTCCTCTTTGTATATTTAGTTTATTTGAACAATCACCTAGGCAAAATTCATTTGCAAGAATATGAAGTATGTGCCCCAGATGATACGTTTGATGAAGTAAAGATAGAACAAATCCTAAATTTAAAAAGAAATTGTATGTGGTAATCAGTACAATTATTCAGTGTAATGAGAAAGGCATCTCTTTTCTAAACACAGGCAATTGCATGATATTGGTATTATTATACTTTATCAACATTAATATACCAACTATTTAAATGTACACAGGACCACAAAAATTGCTTTTTTTAAACAAATGGATAGTAGCATTCCAAGACTATTATGTTCCTGAGATATCTCATGAGTCAATTTGTTAGTCTCATTTTCAGATGATGCAACTATTTATCTCACATGATTAAGTCTATAGAAAGGTCCCCAAAGAGGCTAGGCCATCGCACTGACTGCAGTGACAAAAGGTCAGGTTGTTGGACAGCTCCCTGAAAAACAGTCTTCATGTCTGGAACTTTTCTGATCTGGTGGACAAGTCTTGACTGAAAAGGTCTGGTTTACCTAGGGGACCAGCTCCTCCTCCTCCCCATTTTTATACTGCTGTTGGGTTAATAGCTATGTCGTGTGGGGTCAGGGAAGACATCTGTGTCTCAGATAATATGCTTACGGTGATTACCACACATAATTGACTGACCTTCCCTCATTCTTTTCCTGCTTCAGGCCATGGCTGATAGGGTGAGATGCTCTAGAGGAGTTTATTTTCCATCACACACTATTGTGCTACTGAGCAAATATTTTAGCAAGCTTTGAATGAATCACCTTTCAGGCTTTGGGTTTGACAGTTAAAATATGAAGGCTGTGACCAATCTAATAATATTAGATTTTAAATCAGTTTTGGAAGAAAACATGGGAAAATCCTACTTAAAATCCATTTATAGACACCTAATAAAATCCTGTTGGGACTGCTGAAGCTGAGGTGATTTTTTTTAGAATTCTTGTGCTTCCTTTCCCCTTCCTCTTCAAACCTCATCTCTCCACCTTGCCATGGATATTTTAAGCCTTTGAGTAGATTTGCCTCAAAAAGTATCAGAAAATTCAAGGTAGGAAAAAAGCCTCAAACAACCAACATTTGCGAATCTCCACAGCGGGGTTTCAAAGTGGTAAATGCTGTGTTCTAATTTGAGATTCATTCTTAGAGTGAGGACATCAGAAGCCCTCCTAGTTCATGGTATTATGCAGTGGGAATACATGATCGCCTTGGAGTGCTTTGCATACATATGAATTTAATTTTACAGTCTACATGAAATAAGGCTTTTACCGACTATGTCCAAAAGCTAAATGACATTTTGCCCTTTTTGTATTTTTTTAAAAGCAAAATGGAGTTTTATTACTGATACCAACAGTGAATAAATAAAACTAGATTCAGAACTTTTTAATATTCCCAGAGGGAAATTTCAAATGTAACATTAAGATTTTTAACTTTTTAATAATGTTTCACTCTAATTCTGTTTTATCTGTCTGGTAATTAATCTATCAATCCAAACATAACATACTCCCACAGGAAAAACTACTATATTTCTTGATAGTGGGTTGTGCTGTAAGTGACTAAAGCTTTATACCTGGAACATTCATTTATATAAAGGGAGTAGATATAGAAAAAAATTTATTACTCCCCCACATAGACACACATACTTTTTTCCCCTCTTTTGAGTTCCTCTCCTACCACATGAGAGATGATCTTTACTATATGACACTTCTGAGTATTTGTGGCCTGTATTTAGAATTTCAAACTGCAGCAACAAAGGTGGGACTTAAATGAATGGAGTTATAATATATGCTGAATTAACTCATTTGTTATCACTATTGTGTCTGACAACCAATATCTGTGTAAACGATCATTTCAGTAATACAGTCCAAAAATATTTTAACCACAGATATCATCCACTTTAATTTTCCCAATAACATAATCTAAGTTTCTCGCCTCCTCTTATAGAAATCCATCTGGAATTGCCATCAACTCTCAAACATTTAATATAATTCATGCAGCAATGACTTAATAAGAAAAAAATACAATATTCTAAATATATGGGTGATCTTTAGAAAATCTCGGCATCACTTCATAATTATATACTACGAGTTTTAATTAACTAAAGCTCTGAAAATCATAATGCCTTATTAAAATGCAATTAATCCTTTGATTAAAAAACAAAAAGCACAAGTATTTACAACAAAAACACAAGTAGAATAATTACAAATATCATGTACCCATTTCTTTTATTTGGGTGTCACTTATGATGTCTCACGTTCCTTTCATTAATTCAAATACACACATTATCTCAAATCCACAGCAGACTGAGTGACAGTGGCCACCAAACACACAGCACTATATCCTATTGATTTCTGCAAATCCTGAACAATGCCATTTGCATGCTTGTTTCTGTAATAATAAAGATATGCCATTCAGAATTAAAGCACCGGCCAGACTAGTGGCAACTAATTGTGTTGTGTGTAATGAGTGCAATTTCAATTTGATATAACCCTCAGCTTTTCTTGCAGCACTCGCTAAGTACTTTCAAGTCTTTGTGGGGAAATAATTGATTTTTTTGTGCTGTGGGCACAAGAAAATTATTATGATCTTTTGAATAATGCCAAAGAAAGGACCATGAATGATTTAAATTGGTATATGAAGAAGGCTTCACTGTGGATTGCAGTTTGACTGACATCCTGCTAATGTAGTATCTAGATTAGCAATTTTTAAGGAGGCAGCTAATATAAAACTGGTAAAACAGAAAACATTGCTAACAGGGATTTTGTATTTGTTATCCAGTGAGGAATAACAATATGGGGATTTGAGACATGTCAGACAAACACTATACTATTACATAATTGCCCTTGCTCTTTTCCTTTATGGCATAGGTATTGGAGGGTATATTTCAATTGATAAATTACCCATTTAAAATGTGTAGATACAATAGTACAGCGGTAGGTTATCACAACAGCTAAAGTCCATTGGATACATTGGTTTGTAACCACCATGTACAAAATCTTTTGTTTTGTCTGGTTCTAACATAAGGTTTGAAAATTCTGATAATCATCCTCATGAAAAATTGGGAAAATTATGTTTCCTTTTAAAGGAAGTTGTTCTTTTTCCAAATTACTTACTAATCTCCTCATTACAAATTCACTGTTATAGAATCCTGCCCAATCCTTCCTCTGCATCTTAAATTTTACTGAAGAACTTAAAATTTAATCATTAACCTGGATTGAGAATAGGTATAGGCCATCTAAATAAATGCTGGATTCTCTAAAACCAAGTGTGTAGTCATCAACTAAATATACTCATGTACATAAGTAATTATAAACTGCTTTCATCTGAAATCAATACATTTCTCTCTTCTTCTTCTACCTTCTTCTTCCTTTCTTCCTCCTTCGTAAATGCCAAATATATATATATTTTTATGTGGTAATACTGCATCTGGTGACAAGCAAATAAGCAAACACAATTCCACCTTAAAATGCATACCTTCCAAATCTTATTCTTCAGAGGAGGCAATATTGTTAATTTAGTTGGTCATAACTAAATAGTTTCTAATCTGGAGCAGGAGTCTGCTGAGAATATTGGACAGTTTAAAGGTTAATCACCATCGCCTGGTTACACAAGTGAGGCAGAACTAATTCCTCCAAAGGCAAATGGCTTGCAGTTTTATCAGCAGTGCAGATTAGAAGTGTTAATATACAGAATAGAATGGATGCTCAAGGGCCAGTTTTCCCTTATCGGCAAACTTTGCAACAGAACTCAGCTACTGCACAACCTCTGCACTTTCTATAATAAGGCCCCTCATTTTGCCTCTCAAGCAGAACTATCAAACAATCCTCCCCAAACCACTGCCACCAAAATCAGGGTATTACAGACCACAGCTAATTGGAAGATCACTATAATGAAGTGAAAGATAAAATACTTTGGCTGCTGGCCTAAAATGTGGATCAGCACAACATAGGAAGCTATCTGGCTATGTCACATTCTGAGAGATTTACATAAACAATAAACTCAAACCAACTGCCCCAAAAATACATCTTTGTTTACAGTAAATGCAACCTAAAGCACTGGGTGTTAAAAAACAAAAAGAAATTTACATATTCAATATTATTATCAACAGAGCAGTTTTTGCAACCACCAAACTTAACACATATAACCCAATTTATTTATTTTTAAATGTACTCTTTGCAAGGAAAATTTGGTAAGATACATAAATATACATTCTGTATAATATCTCTATATTTATGCTCCTCAATATGCTAAAGCATTTTTAGTACACTAGCAGATAGGCTCCAAATTGACTTCTCCAAATCTGTTCTTTGCTGCAGGTGTTTTTCATTAGAACAAGAAAGGAGGAGGGAAGATCCATCAGTGTCACATGCTATTTCCCAAATAAAACATGCTGACAGAAGACCCCTTAAAAAAGAAAAGAAAAGATACTTTGTCTAAATGCATCATTGGAAAGAGCAGGGAACTCTGCACAAGAAATTGGAGGAATAACCAGTTCCGAGAAATCATATAAAATGTTAAGGGATCCGTCTCTTTGTATAGCATACATGAGAGGAATGCTCCTAAATGTTACAAAACTTGTGCCTGATCCTGTTCCCATTGAAGTCATTGGGAATTTTGCCACTGAGCTTGATGGGAGTAGGATCAGCTCCATAATTCCTTGCAGATGCCTGATATAATTAGCAATGCTTGCAAGCTATAACGGATCTGGATGTCATGCTGAGTGGACACTGCCGTCTACTCTTCACATCACCTGAATGACCAGCATATGATCATACTAAACTATTCTCCCCTCTCTCCATTTGACTTCATTTGGGCCCCAGTTCAGGAAAGCACTCCAAATCATGACAGTTCTTAAGCACATGCTTAAATCCCATTGACTTCAGTGGTGTTTACGTGCAGTTCTTTCACCAACTACAGAGAAGCCGATTCTTTCTGAGACTCAGGAAAACTAAGTGCAGTTGAGGAAGGGATCTCATATTCAGAGCAATTTTCCTTAGCTTTGGGCCCTCTTGAAGATACTCAGCCCACATCCCTGTCATCCTCTGGCTAAGAAACAACAAAAGTTACACAAAAAGGCAGCCAGTCTGGTTTGTTATGCTTAGAATACATGACAGTCCACTCTCATATTTATCCTCTAGTAAAATAAATACTTATATTTGAAAATTGAAATTCAAGAATGAGAGTCTACCATACCTATAACGACAGACAATAATTCTCTCTCTGTCATTCACTCGCTCATATTTTGATTTTCTTTTAGCACAACGTCTTGACATATACCAAAATGATATATCAAGATGTTGTCGGTAGAACCCAGATGGATACATTAGAGGGATACATTAAATAGGACTCTCGGTCTGGAGGAACATGTTCCTGATTTATTAATTATTTCAATATATAAAAATGCATCTGTCCAATAGTCTTGGCTCCTATACAGTCATCAGTAACTGTCCTCAAAGCAAGGATCCTCTCAAATCCATCTGGCTCAGAACGTAAAGGTATCCTGGAATTCCCCACCCAGCTGGAATCTTTATCCCTGCAAAAAAATTGGGAGAACTGTTGAGCCTGATAGCATCATCTGATAGCAAATAAATCTGTACTCTGAGAAGCCAATGGGGAAAGCAAATTCCAGTCAAGGAACCCTCTCCCAAAATGTCAGGAATCTGTTCACTTTCCATGGTTAGTCTGGGCACCTCAGCTAATTTAACTGCCACAGAATCACATGAGAAGAGATGTGACTTCAGTGATTACAAGGATCCAACCTATTTAAGGCTAATTAAAATCAACATCTTTATTTGCACCCAGAAGCACACTGGAAGCCAGTCCCCAATTCAGATATCAAAGCATAGGTCTTGTGGGCTTTTCATGAGAAACACTCCATAACAAATGAGCCATCACATTCAATACCAGCTGAAGTTTATGACAGGTCTTGAGATGCAGCTCTGTGTAGGATGTATTACAATGAGACACTCATGAGGTGCAAGAGACACGGATCTCTGTGGCAAGGTCTGCAACTGAAAGAAAATGATACAATCTCATCAAGCAAAGTAGATACAAAATCCTTTTAGCTACTGTCATGACATGATCATCCAGACAGACATAAGGATTCCAAAAGACCTTCAGACTATGGACATGGATAATTAAGGTTGGGAAGACTTCTTTAAAGGAAGCTAAAGGGTAGCACTGACAGTGCCTTCCATGTATGGACCTACAAGGTTTTACTAGCTAGACCTTCAATTTTCAGGTATCAAAGTTCTCCCAGCATTTTCAGTGCCTCAGTGTCTAAAACTAGCTGAAACTCAAATGGAGAAGACCTTGTGTTTGTTGTCCCATCCAGAAATTATTCCATTTCCACAAGTTCAAATAATTTTACCCATAAAGTTCCACAAAAAGTCTTCGCAGCAAGAAAGAGTCAACTGTGCTTTTGATGTATTGTGGTCCAGAAACTTTTTTATATCTTCTGCTTTGATATTTTGATCACTTTCTTTGTGAGGGATGAGGGAGTGGGGGAGGAAGGTAAACATTCATTTAAAAATTGATGTGCTTATATGATATATTTAAGATAAATAACTGAATATATGTTTGTGGGAAACTAGTATATAAGTGAGCAGTTGGCTGAAAGAACATCACAAAATACAAAATCTACATAAACAGGACATGTTACAGAAATAATTTTTTGATAATTTCTGCACATTATAAGGGACAGAGACACCTGTGAGCCATATGAACATTATCACATTAGATCACTGCTAAATACCCAAACAAAATGAAAGCAGTACAAATTCTCCAATATTCAGCAGTTGCTTTGCTTCTAACGCCTCTCAAGCAATCTGCCTACTTCCATTATTCTAGTGTCAGGAATGATGTCAAAGGAGGTATGTAGAAATTAAAGTATCTGCTTACCCCGTCCACCTGTGAATATCTCCCGCATACCTAAACCTTCAGGCAATATTGCTCACTTCTGAATATGATCCTTCACCACCAGGAATGCTGATCACCAGATAGTGACAAAGAACTGTAGGGAATTATCTTGCATTGGCAGGGGGGTGTCCCTGTAACACTGACAATTTCCTGAAATATCCAGAATGAACTTAATTCAATAAAGTTAAACTTTATGGAAATGGTTTTGACATCTCTGGAATTCATTGCACAAAATGCAGTTGTGTATGTGTTATTGTGGAATTGTATGTCTTTTCATGGGAAGGGTAAATAGGAGAAACGCAGGAGATGATTAGGCAAATTCACTCAGGTTGTAACATCCTCAAAGAAGCCACTTCCCTGGATAGGTACACATATACTAGTTCAGACTGGATTCTCCAGGGAACATCAGACAAAGAGAGGGGTTTTAGATAAATAGCCTGATTCTAAACTGGTTCAAGACCTTCTTCCTGAGCCAGCAAATGGGCAGGACACCTGGTCCACAGAAGGCCCCAATCCTTAGGACGGGGTTGGAAGGACTGGCCTACCAGAACCTATGTCAGGGCTGGGGTTAATTCTGCTGAGCTTATCAGCATGCATGTAAGTTATTTTATTGTTGTTAATATGTTTTCTCTGTAATACTTTTTACTGCAAGAATAAATTAGGCTTGAATAGGAAGTGCCACATGGTAACTTATATGTGCTGACAATCACTCTCTGAAGAGAAAGCAAGCACGTCCTTGGGCAACCTGTCTGTGCTGGGAACTACACTGTGAAGGCAGGGAACTGTGCAGCCTGGGAATACCCTAGTCAGAAGGGAGAAAGAAGCAGGCCTCCACCCAGCAAGGTAACTGGAGCTGGACACCAAGAGTGCATGCTCCTGTCAAATCAGTGGGGTGCAGCTGCCCTGAACTGTGACAGTCCCAAATGACCCACTAGGCCTTTTGCCATCTCTAACTTCTACAATTGTAGGATTCTTCTGCGAAGCCTATAGTTTCAGCCTAGTGATTCAAAGCAGCAGGAGATATGGGTCCATCCAGCAGGTAAGTAATGGCTTAGCAAACATATTCACTCTATCTATCCACCCACTTAAGTACTTTCATGACCCCCACCTCCCCATCCCCATAATATCTGAAAGCGTCTTTAATATTTGAGCTCCTATTTTTAGGAAAGTAGCACTGTGTTTGGAAGTATGTGAACTTTTGTGGTTCATACATGCTATTGTATATAGTAGGCCAATGCTCTTGTCAACAGTTATTACGTTGTTTTGCTGTTGCACAATCATTGCAGAGGATCAAGGATGACAGGCCTGGTCTCTAAAAGTCAGTCCTTGTAGTTATAAATGAGAGCAGAACACTAGAGAAGGTGAACAGAAAAATCTGCAAAACTAAGGAGAAAGTAGTCCAGAGTGTATTGATTACTGTCAACCCAGACAGCAGACTGGAACTTGTCGCGGAACATTTTTATCCTTCTAACATTTTTATAGAATAAACTACATATGAAGAAAGGTTCAGAAATTTCCATGACATTGTGTAGATTACTCTCCTTTGACTTTCCCTCAGACCTGAATAATTCACAGGTGATATCTTACTTCCCCTTGGCTCCAGCTCATTTTCTGACTAGTTTGTAAATTCCCTTTCCAACTCCATCAGGCTATTGTTTTACAAAGACTTTATTAGAATCTTGATCTGTTAAAACACATTCTTCCTTTGTAGTCTAAGGCTCTGTCTATGCTATGTCAGTATAACTTATGTTGCTCAGGGGTCTGAATAACTGCCCCCTTGAGTGACATAAATTAAACTGACCTAAGCAATGATGTGGACAATGCTTCTCTCACTAACATAGCTACTGCCACTTGTTGGGAGTTGCGTAACTAAGTCAACGGGAGAGCTCTCTCCTGCCAGTTGAGTGCGGCTACACTAGAGAGCTTACAGTTGCGCCACTGTAGGGATGCCTATTATGGTCTCCTGTCCACTGGGGACTAGGTTGAGACCACCAAACTGAACTTAAACCATTGCATCAATGAAACCTTTTTGAGAAGCATCATCAAAACAAACAAAAGGAAGAGAAGGTTATTCACCTTGTGCAGTTACTGAGGTTCTTCGAGATGTGTGTCCCTGTGGGTGCTCCACTTTAGGTGTTGGTGCGTCGAAGTGCCACCAACTGGAGACTTTTGGTAGCAGTGCCTGGTTGGGAGGCACGTGCGCAGTAGCCGCCTTGTGCTACCGTTGGCGCTCACGCATCCCGACCCCCTCGGTTCCTTCTCTACCGTAAAGCTCATATAGAAAACTCCGGAGTAGAGGGGAGGAGAGTGGGTAATGGAGCACCCACAGGGACACACATCTCAAAGAACATCAGTTACTACACAAAGTGAGTAACCTTCTCTTTTTCTTCGAGTGCTGTCCCTATGAGTGTTCCACTTTAGGTGACTGCAAAGCAACATCCCGTTATGGAAGGCTGGGTTCTGGAGTAGGTTGCAAAGTTGATGATAATACCGTAAGGCCAGGTATTGCATCATTCTCAGAGCTTTTTTTCATTGCATAGTGGTTTGTGAACATGTGTATTGAAGCCCAAGTGGCAGCTTGGCATATTTGTTTGATTGGGACATTATGTAGAAAAGCAATCAAGGTAGAAATAGCTCTCGTTGAATGGACTCTGATCCCTGTCGGGGGGTCTATCTTTTGTTGCTGAAAACGTAGGTGGATGCAAGTTGAAATCCATTTTGATAGTCTCTGTTTCAAAATGGCTGTGCCTTTCGATCATTCAATGGTGGAGATGAAGAGTCTTGGTGACTTGCGGAAAGGTTTTGTTCTCTCTAGGTAGAATGCTAGTGCTCTTCTGACATCTAGTGTGTGGAGAACAGATTACCTGGCAGAACCATGTGGTTTTGGGGAGAATGCAGGGAGATGTATAGATTGATTGATATGGAATGATGTGGGTACCTTTGGTGTGAATTCAGGGTGTGGTCGCATAGTCACTTTTTCTTTAAAGAAAATAGTGTAAGGCAGATGGACCATGACGGCCTCTATCTGACCCACTCTAGTTGTTGGTGATCACAACTAGGAACACTAGTAGTGAACAGGTAGTAAGTGGTTCAAAGGGGGCTCTGGTAAGTTCTCTGAGGACTAGATTTAGATCCCATGCTGTTGTAGGGTTGCAGACTTCAGGGTATATGTTCTGAATTCCTGCAAGAAATTGTTTTGTAATTGGATCGTGGTTCAAGTGAGCACCCCATCCTATCAGTGAGGCTTCTGTGGTGATTAGGATGGATGCAGGGACTTGTTGGAATTGAACCCTTCAGCACACATTGTTCAGGATTGTCTGCCATTGTAGGGACTGTTTGACTTTCAGTGGTAGTGATAGGATTTTGTTTAGGTTGTGTCTGTGTGGTATGTATACCATGCTTAGCTATCCCTGGAGACAGCACATGTGTAGTCATGCATGTTTGACTATGAAAGTAAAGGCAGCCATGTGTCCTAATAGTTGCAGGCACGTGTGTGCAGAGACCGTTGGACTGCTTGTAATCATAGATATGAGAGAAGTCATTGTGTAAAATCTGGACCTTGGTAGGGAAGCTTTTGCTTCTACCGAGTCTAAGTAAACGCCGATGAATTTAGTTGTTGCACCAGAACTGTCGATTTCTTCTCATTTATCTGTAGGCCAAGAGGATGGCAGAGGGTTATAGTTCTCTGTATGAAGTTTGTTACTTCTGTTCAAGTGCGACCCTTTAACAGACAGTCATCCAAGTAGGGGAATATCATGATTCCTTGTCTGCGTAAGTATGCTGCTACTACTGCCTAGGACTTGGTGAAGTCTCTCAGAGCCGTGGATAGTCCGAACGGTAGCACTCTGTATTGGAAGTGGTCTCTGCCTACTGTGAATCTTAGGAATCGTCTGTGGTTGGGGTGTATAGTGATGTGAAAATACGTGTCATGTAGGTCATGGGCTGAAAACCAGTCCCCTTCTTCCAGTGCTGGGATTATTGATGTCAGTGTGACCATTCTGAATGTATGGGTATGAACGAATTTGTTGAGTTTCCTGAGATCTAAGATAGGTCTCCATCCTCCGTTTTTCTTTTGTGTTAGAAAGTAGTGAAAGTAGAACCCTTTCCCTCTGTGCTCTACAGCACCTAGCTGTACAAGATGGTTTACTTCTTGTCTCAGAAGATGCTCATGAGAAGGGTCCCTGAAGAAGGACGGGGAAGGGGTGTGTGTAGGGGGGATGGAGGTAAAAGGAATGGTATATCCTGATCTTATTATTTCCAATACTCACCAGTCTGTGGTGATGGATGCCCATGCTAGGTAAAATGGTCAAAGTCGGTGGCCAAAAGTTTGGGTATTCGATGTAATTTTCTCTGGAAATTGTGGGAGGTTGGTCAGACCCTTGACCAAATCCTCAGAATTGTGGCTTATTAGATAGCATTTGGGACATTGAGGCCTGGTTTTGTGGTGGCCGACGTCTCTGTGCCTGGTGGCAAGAACTAGAGTTGTCGAATGGATGTTGCAGTAGTTGGTTTGGGTTGTCACGGTTGCTTTTATAAGGTTGGAATCATCTGCATCTGTTTGGGGGTGTATACATACCCAAAATATGGAGTGCGGCATGGGAGTCCTTCACTGAGTGCAGGATGTCATCCATTTTTGATTAAAATAATTTCTCCCTGTCAAACAGGAGATTGTCTACTTTGGTTTGTAGTTACCATGGGATTCCTGAGGCTTGTAGCCAGGAGACTCTCCTCATGACTATGGCAGTAGCTGTTGTACAGGCTGCTGTTTCTTCTGTATCAAGGGAAGCTTGTAGCACTGTTCGGGCTACTAGTTGTCCCTCCGTCATGATGGCTTGGAACTGCTCCTTCTTTTCCTCTGGAATATTTGGTAGGAACTCATTGAGTTTTTGGTAGTTGCATTGGTCGTACTTTGCCAATAGGGCGGTATAGTTTGCTGTGAGGAATTGGAGTGTTGCTGACGAGTATACTTTTTGGCCAAAAAGATCTAATCTCTTGCCATCTTTGGCTTGAGATGTGTTCTCAAATTGGGGCTGTTTATCCCTCTGATTTATGGCATCCACCACCAATGAATTTGGTTGTGAGTAGGAGAATAAAATGTCCATGCCTTTGTTGGGGACATACATAATATTTTCTGTCAGCTCTTTTGTTTATAGGTGGTATGGTGGCTGGTGTTTGCCATACAGTTTCCATCAATGTGTTGTTCACTGGTAGTGCTATTTTCATTGTGGATGCTGGGTGTAGAATCTTTAATAGTTAGTGTTGACTTTCAGTCACCTCTTTGAGTGTGATGTTTTGGCTTTGTGCCACCCTTATAAACAATTATTGGAATTGTTTTGAGTCGGCCGCTACTGTGGGTGGAGGGGGCATGATTGCCTCATATGGGGATGAAGAGGAGTTATGTTCTGGTGAGAGGTCCTATGTGGTGTCCTTCAACTCCTCCATTGTGTCCTTGGATGCCTTGGAGGGTTCTGTGGCCATCTCCATAGAGAGTCATATCTGCTTTCTTTGAGGGGTGTGAATCCTTTGCAGTTGTGATCTTTATGCCGACAATGGGTCCCAGTGTGCCCATTGCATCGGGAATGGAAAGAGTGCGCACATCAATGAGTTAGCCAGCCATTGGGGTATGTCTTGTGAAGACAGTTCTTGGTACCTATGTGGGATGGTTGGGGTTCGGTACCAGAAGGGGAGTGTAAAGGTGCCTGGCCGGGGCTCGACCTTCCCTGAGGAGAAGGGGAGCCACACTGGCCTCACTACACGCTGTCCGAGTCTGCCCTTTTCGTCAGGGCTAGGCTACACTGTACAGTCGCTTGGAACTCCAGCCTTCTGCTACAGAGCGGAGTAAACAGAAAGTCAGCTCAGGGTCTCAGGCCCTCAGTCCCAGGGGCTGAGGGCCTCCTCGCCCGAGGCTCGGGCCGCTCAAGCCCCTTGATGCAGGACCGAGCAGTGGCACAGTTTAAAGGGGCCCAGCCCTTGGGTCAGGCGGGGCACCAAACACACAGTTATCAAGGCTTAGGCCCTCTTGACTCAGGGCTGAGCACACAACAGTTTATAAAGCCCAGGCCCTGGGTCAGGGCGGGGCACTAAGCAGCTCAGGGCTCAGCTCCTTCAACAAGGGAGTCTATAAAGCCCAAGCCCTGGCTCAGGGCGGGGCAGCAAACAGGCACAGGGCTCAGACCCTTAGGCAGGGGCTGAGCAGCAGTTCAAACAGTAAGTCTATAACGAAGGCCTCCTCAGGCCGGGGACAGGGAGAGTCCGCCACCCTTGGACGGGTGGCGGGAGGGAACACAGGCCCTCCCACTCCACTGCATTCCGGCCCGGGGTCCTAGCAGCAGCCAAGACTCGCTGCTGTCAGTGGGGATCCTGGCCGCAACACACTGACATGGGTTCCAGTACACTTGCAGCCTGACCGAGGTCGGCTGCCCCCGGGCCACTTCCAATCTCCCCTTCTGGGCCTACCTGATCGGTGGCATCAGCCCCTGGGAAGTCCAGTAGCATGGGCCCCTCCCGGCTGGGGCTGGGTGGTAGATCCGGCAGTACCTCTGGGAAGTCCAGCCAGGCCTGCTCTGGGGGTTCCTCGGGGTAACAGCAGGGACGGGGCGGCTCCGGCAGTCCCTCCTCGTAGTGGGCGCGGGGAAGCTCCGGCCAGTTCGAGCAACTACCCCGGGCTTCAGCAGCCTCCCAGTCACAAGCACCCTCTGGCAGGTCTGCTCCCGACGGCGGCTGGGCCTCAACTGAGCACCGCCGGTAGGCTTTTATATTTCCGGGTCGCCTCTTGACCCTCTGAGGGGCGGGTCCAGTGCCCTGTGGCCCCGCCCCTTCCGGCATCTGATGGGGCTCGACCCTCCCTGAGGAGGAGGGGAGCCACACCGCCTCGTTACAGGGAGGAATGTCCAGAATAGAATACTACCTCCTCCATATCCTCCTCCTCATTGCTTAAGAAGTGCATCACGGACGTTGAGTCTTGGTGTTTCGGTCCTGGCAACAACAGGGAGCCGTTGGTGCTGAGAATGGGAGACCCTGGTATAGGGGTTATCGGTACCAAGGTCGTTGGTGCCAAGTAGATATTGTGGCAAAGTACCTTCTTCTCCTCGGCAGGGTCAGTCCTTTTTAGCCAGCTGAACCTAATTAATTCCCTGGTAACCCCTGTTCCAGCTGAACCTTATTTCCCCTTGGTTATCTCTCCTCAGTGGATTGGGAGGGACCTATTAACCCCCTGGGACTAATTACTACCCCTCCCTTTGTAGCCATTTGTCCTGGGTTTGCCACATATCCCCTCCGTTCCCCTGCTCAACACTATGGGGTAGGACTACTTGGGTCGGAAAGCAGTGCACTCTTGACAGGCCATCTGCATTGCCATGCTGGGTTCCAGACCTATGTCAGATTTTGAATTGGAAGGGCTGAAGCAACAGGAACCATCTTGTTACTCTCGGGTTTTTGTCCTTGTTTTGGTGCATCCACTGCAAAGGGGCATGGTCCGTGACAAGGGCAAACCTCCATCCAAGTAGATAGTAGCGGAGGCTTTCTGTGGCCCATTTTACCGCCAGGCATTCCTTCTCCACTACAGTGTATTTCCGTTCCCTAGGTAGGAGCTTTCTACTGAGGAAGAGGATGGGGTGTTCGTCATTTTCAACCATTTGTGAAAGCACCGCTCCCAGCCCTACTTCAGGGGCTTCAGTTTGTAGGATAAACTCCTTCCCCCAGTCTGGGGCAACTAGTATGGGGTCTGTGCAGAAGGCCGTCCTCAGATCCGCAAAAGCACCTTCGGTTGCAGCAGATCATTTTACTATGTCTGGGCCCAGAGCTTTTCTTAGGTCCATTAATGGGCATGCCCTGGTGGCGAAGTGGAGAATGAACCGCCTATAGTACCCCAATAGTCCCAGGAATGCTCTGACCTGTTTCTTTCTGAGTGGTCGGGGCCACTTCTGTATAGCTTCTAACTTGTTGAGCTGGGGCTCACCACGCCCCTCCCAACTATATACCCAAGGTACTTGGCCTCAGCTAACCCATTCAAACATTTGGAGGGATTTGCAGTCAGTACTGCCTTCCTCAGGGTGTCCAGGACTGCTTCTATCTTCTCCACGTGCGTCTCCCAGTCGGGGCTATATATGATGATGTCATCGAGATAGGCTGCCGCATACTTTCCATGGAGTCGCAACAGTTTGTCCATTAGCCATTGGAAAGTAGCAGGGGCCCCATGCAACCCAAAGGGGAGAACAGTGTATTGATATAGTCCTTCTGGAGTTGCAAAGGCTGTCTTCTCCTTGTTGGCCTTGGCCAGATGGATCTGCCAATAGCCCTTGGTAAGGTTAAGGGTAGACATAAACCGTGCCTTTCCCAATCTGTCAATCAGCTCATCTATCCTGGGTATAGGGTACGCGTCAAATTGGGACACCTCATTCAGCTTGCGAAAGTCATTGCAGAACCTCATACTGCTGTCCGACTTAGGCACTAAAACCACGGGACTGGACCATTGACTATGAGATTCTTCAATGACTCCTAAGGCCAGCATCTTCCTGATCTCTTTCCTAATCTCTTCTCTCTTGGCCTCTGGGATCTGGTATGGCTTGATGTTCACTCCAGGCTCTGTGAGGATGTGGTGATGAACCTCAGTAGTCCTGCCTGGCTTTTCTGAGAACACATCCTGGTTGCGTTTGATCGGGCTGATCACTTCTGATCATTGTTCCGGAGTCAACTCTGGGGATATTCCCACCAGGTCAGGCTGGTTGCCTTTAGGGGATGGTGCTGCCAACACCACCACTGGAGCTTCTCTATCCTGCCAAAGTTTCATCATATTTATATGGTATAGCTTCTATTACCTCGTACGGCCCCTGCCACCTGGCCAGGAGCTTGCTATCCACTGTGGGTATGAGCACCATCACCCGTCCCCCACCTGGAACTTCTGGGTGGTTGCTTGGCAATTGTAGTACGTCCGTTGTGCCCCTTGGGCCTTCTCCATGTGTTCGCGCACAAGGGGGGCAACTCGGGCTATTCTGTCTTTCATCTGTAGCGCATGTTCAACTACGTTTCTCCCAGGGTTCAGCTATTCTTCCCAGTCTTCTTTAGCCAGGTCCAGAATGCCCCTGGGGTGGCGACCATATAACAGCTTGAAGGGAGAGAATCCAGTGGAAGCCTGAGGAACCTCCTGTACAGCAAACAGCACGTAAGGTAGCAGGGTGTCCCAGTCTTTTCCGTCCCGACTAATCACTTTCCATAACATGTTTTTCAATGTTCTATTAAAACATTCCGCAAGGCCATCAGTCTGGGGATGGTAGACCGATGTTCTACACGTCCCTATGTGGAGCATTGCACATAAGTCCTTCATCAGCTTAGACACAAAGGCGGTTCCTTGGTCCGTCAGGATTTCCTTCGGTATTCCTACTCTGGAAAAAAATCTGGACTAATTCTTTGGCTATGGTCTTGGACAGGGTATTCCGTAGGGGTACAGCCTCGGGGTATCAGGTGGCATAATCTAGGATTACCAGAATGTACTAATGGCCCCAGGCTTACTTCTCCAATGGCCCTACTATGTCCATAGCTATTCACTCAAATGGGACCTTGATAATTGGCAGAGGTACCAGGGGGGCCCTTAAGCGTGGTCGGGGCCCATGTATCTGGCATTCCGGGCAGGATGTGCAATATCGCCGGACCACTGCATAAATGCCAGGCCAAAAAAACCTCTGTAAAATCCAATTAAGGGTCTTATCTACCCCAGATGGCCCCCGAACAGATGGCTGTGGGCCAGATCCATTACAGCCCTCTGATGCTTCCGAGGGACCAAGAGTTGTTCTATGACTTGCTCTTGGACCCGGACTACTCTGTATAGCAGATCATTTTTAATCATATAATACGGCCCTGGGTCCTTAACTCTCCCCTCCATTTACCTCAACTACTTCTTTACAAATATTGTGGCATATGGGATCATTGGCCTGATCCTGACCAAAACTCCCGAGTGCGGTACCCATTTGTCCAAATTCTGGGGGTGGTCTATCTCTGTCTCCCCCTCAGGAAAAGCCCTTGGGGAACCAGGTCCAACGACAGGGTTGTTAATGGCCGACCCCGTTCCGCGGTCGGTTGAGCCCCTTCTTTCCCCTACAAGAGTAGACTTCTGGTACTGGATCAGGATCCTTGTTCTCCTCCTTTTATCAGCCCTCCGTTCCCTCCGGGTCTTCTTGGACTTCCCCAGCGGGGAAAACAAATTCTGGTTAAACTCATGGAAGGCTGGGGGAGGGTTGCCTATTTGGGCTACACCCTGGGTCCCAGAGTCATCATTTTCTTCTACCTCCTCCCCGGGGAGTAGGCTATCAAACCCCAGGAAGTCTTGTCCGATAAGGACAGAGTAGGGGAGTTTCGGAACTACTCCCACCGTCAACTTAGTGGGGTTTCTGAGAACTTCTGTTTTTACAGGGATGGTTGGATAATAGTTGACATCCCCATGCACACAGGATATTCCCGAGCGTTTGGCCCAGGATAGTTGGTCCTGCCTAACCAGCTTCCCCAAGACTAACGTGATTGCACTTCCTAAGTCTATTAATGCTGTGGTCTCTATACCATTCATCTTAACAGGCCTAGTGTATCTATGAGGGACCATCGCAACCCCGACTAGACTTATTAGATCACGTGGTCCCCCCATATCTCCCAGTTCACATTGCATAGGCTCGCCTAGATTTGGGCATTGGGCAGCGATATGCCCCAATTTGCACAGGCATAATAACAGTTCCCTGCTTGGGGCAGCCCCCTATTTTTTGGGCTGCTGGGCTTTATTCCCTGACTCTTTCTCCCCCAGTCCTCAAGTCTCTCTGGGACCGCCAGCTGCCCTTCCGCCTCCTTCCTCCCCTCCATTGTCCAGCCTGGCACTAGGGCAAATCGGGGCCTCGGTGCAAAGGCTGGTCTCCAATTCTGGCAACTTCCTTCCTTGGTGGTCCGAGAAAGTTCTTGGGCTGCTAAGTGTCTCTCTACGAGGGCAACTAGTTCATCATAAGAGGAGGGATCATTTTGGTGGACCCACCTCCATATGTCCGGCAGCAACCCCCTCATGTACCTGTCCAACACCAGGATTTCCACTACCTTCTCTGGCGCATGGGTCTCAGGGCAAAGCCACTTCCGGGCGAGGTGGATCAAGTCAAATAGCTGCGACCTTGGCGCTTTGTCATCCAAGTACTTCCACTCGTAGAAGGGCTGGGCCCATATGGCCGGCATCACACCTGATCTCACCAGAATTTCCGCCTTCAGCTGGGGGTAATCCATAGCTGCTTCCGTGGTCATCTCGAAGTAGGCCTTCTGGGCCTTCCCACACAGGAATGGAGCCAGGATGCCTGCCCACTGGTCTTGGGGCCAGGTCTCCCACAGCGCAGTCCTCTCGAATGCAAGTAGATATGTCTCTACATCGTCATCCGTTGTCATCTTCTGTAAATAGTTGCTTGCCCGTAGCGGCTGGGTCACCTGTGGCCCGCGCATCAGCATGGTCAGGGCTTTCAATTGGTTCACCACTTCATTTAGGGTGGCTCGATCTTGGGCCACCTGGATCATCAGCAATTGGTTTGTCTCCTGTTGGACACGTACTGACTCTTGCTGGGCTGCCAACTGTACTCTGGTAGCCTCTTGTTGAGTCACAGTCGCCTGCATCAACGCCTTCATTACATCCTCCATTTTTTTTTTTTTTTTTTTTTGCATTTTACCTTGCCCCAAGACGGCTTGCCACAGAGCCTCACTCACTATGACATCCCACCTCTGACTCCACCTTCTCCTCGGCAGGCTCAGTCCTTTTTAGCCTTGGAGACACAGGCTTGGGCAAAGCAAACCCTTCTAGCTACCACTGGGTCTGGCTAATCCTTCCTTCAGTCAATCCCTTGTGCTTGGTTACTCCCCTTCTGGGGACAGAGCGCAGCCTTCCTTGCTGCAAAGGTTCAGAGCCTTGCTGCACCTAATTTGCTGGCAGCTTCCCTGCTTCTCTCACTCTCCCCCCTGCTTCCATGCCAGGGAGGGTTTAAAAAGGTCTCCAGCAGTTGGAGCCAGCTGAACCTAATTAATTCCCTGGTAACCCCTGTTCCAGCTGAATCTTATTTCCCCCTGGTTATCTCTCCTCAGTGGATTGGGAGAGGCCTTTTAACCCCCGGGACTAATTACTACTGCTCCCTTTGTAGCCATTTGTCCTGGCTTTGCCACAATATGTTCAGGCACCTGCATTAGTGCTGCCCTCTTCCGAGTGGCTTTGGTCAGTGCCAGTGTTGGCAGTTTAGATCTTGTGGGAGTTTCTACCTGGGGTGGCATTGTCGTTTTCGGTGCCGTCGGCACTGTGTCCTTCCTGGGAGTGGTCAGTGCCATGGAGGAGGAGGCTGTCTTATGCCTGTCACTCAACTCCTTGTCTTTACCGTTCCTACTTCTGATGCGGGCAGTGCTGGAGGTGCCAGGAGCATTGAATGTGTTCACCCTGCTGTCCATTGGCACCTAGTGTAGTGATCTTGCTGGAGACAGTTTTCTCTTTAATGGTTCTCTCTGAGTCAGTGATGTTTCCCTTTTCCTTGATTTTTTGGAGGAAAGGGTACTTGCTCTATCCAGGGAGGAGGTGCCTGGAGACTCCCCTCCTGGGGGCTCACTAGATTCCAATGGAGGAGAAAGGGATTTTTCTATTCAGATCATTTTTAGTCTAAGATCCCTATCTCTCCTTGCTCTGGCTTTGAGGTTGTTGCAGAGTGCGTATTTCTGGAAAATGTGCACCCCCCTAAGCAACGGATGCACTGCCAGTGGCCGTCTGAGACAGGCATCATATCCTTGCATGAAGTGCATCTTTTGAATCCAGGGGAGCCTGGAATTGTCTTTATCTAATTTTCTAATTAAACAGAAATAAAGAAGGAAAGGGATCTCTCCAAGGTTTTTTTCTTTTTTGAAGTCTAAATAGTTTTAAACTGAAACTTAAGACAATTTCTACACTGTCTACTAACTATAACTAACTAATTGGTATCTAAATTGTTCTATTTCTCTATTTTAAGTCATTTTAAGACACTGTTGTTGGAGCTCTGTCTGCAGCCAAGGATGGTTGAGAAGGAACTGAGGGGGTCAATGCGCAAGCGCCAACGGTACCACAAGGCGGCTACTGTGCACACATGTCCCAACTAAGCACTGCTACAAAAAGTCTCTGATCAGTGGCGCTGGGTTGCACCAACATCTAAAGTGGAGCACCCACATGGACAGCAATCGAAGAAGTTTTTTTTTTCACACAATACACAGCCAACCTGTGGAACTCCTTGCCAGAGGATGTTGTGAAGGCCAACACTATAATAGGCTTAAAAAAAGAACTAGATAAGTTAATAGATAGATCCATCAATGGCTATTAGCCAGGATAGATAGGGATGGTGTCCCTAACCTCTGTTTTCCAGAAACTAGGAATGCACAACAGGGGATGGATCACTTAGTGATTACCTGTTCTGTTCATTCTCTCTGGGGCACCTGACAATTGGCCACTACTGGAAGACAGGATACTGGGCTAGATGGACTTTTGGACTGACCCAGTATGGCCATTCTTATATTCTTATCAATGAATGCACACAGAATATACCCAAAAACAGGGGAAAAAAAACACTAACATTCAGTTCCTCAGTCACTGAGTACTAATTTTTACTCACGTGAATATCTCATTATGCTAATTTTTACTATACCAGTGGTCTGAAGTATCTCTTCACTCACCTTGCCAACCAAGAACACATGCCAAAAGGCCCCCTAAATAGATTTGGGCAGAAAAAAAAACAGTGAAAATTTTTGAGATTTCAGATATTTTCATCAGGATAAAACTAAGATGTTTTGAACCTTTTCACCAAAAACTAGAGAGTCTGCCACCCCATAACAGCCAATAGCCTGGTTTTAGGGCACTCACCTAAGCTGTGGGAGACCTAAGGTCAAGTCCCTGGTCTGCCATTCTTTCTTGTCCTAGGTAAGCACCCTAGTCACCTGGTTATTCTAGGCTGGATCTCTCTCTCTGGTTTTGACCAGAAATTCCATCCTTGACCTGAGAAACCTTCCCAACAAAAATGTTGTCAAAACTGCCATGTTAATTGAAAAGTGTCCAACTGGTTCTATTCCTAAATCTCTAGACCCGTGGCCCAGGACATTGAGATTGTCTTGAAATGGCTCCAATCCTGCAATCTGATCTTCATGGAAGGAACCTTACATCTATTGTGGAAACTTGTTGAAGTACACGGGGCTCCATCTAGGCTCAGGGATCTACCTCCACAGATCTGATTGCAGGACTGGGACTCTACCACCCATTATAAGTCTCCCTTAGTTATCTCCTTTTATCCTGAAGCTCCCATCTCTTCTCTTTTCCTACAGGTACACAATATTTGCAGTTGAAAGGAAGGGGTGTCCAACTTCCTCTGTAGCTAGAATCAGACCCATGCAGTTCCAGAGTCAAATTTCAAATAAAACAATACGATTGCTCAAGAAATCTGAAAGAGCCTTAATTCTAAATGCTTTTGCGTTTGGAATAAGAATCAACTCGAGGAAATAAGAGCACTCTGACTATTAGTATCCAGATCCCACTAGCTTCAGGAGGTAAAATTGACGACCTTGCTGGTAGTCTCAGCATAGAAGCCAAGGATTGACCAAACCAAGAAGACAGATATTTATCTCTTAGCTTTTTGTAGAACATCTATTGCCATAATATCTAAGAGTTCTACTACTACGGAGCAGAACTCTCCTCACATCTCACTGGTAATGAACTGTGGCGTAAGCTTGAACGATCTCCGCACAATCTGCTTTTGTGCAATCTGCTTTTGTGAACAGAAAATTTCAGAGCACATAGCTGTCAAATCCACCAAGTTTAAAAATAGAATATGTACCTTGTAACATACACCCTGTATCATAAGTGTGTAATAATATACAGTTTTAATGTCGTAACCCGACAAGAAGGAACTACTATGTTACTGCAACTAGAACAGAAGGGACACTATTGAAAAGAGCACCAGCCTCACACTCAGACAGCGAAATGTTTCAGTTGCTGGTTCATTTCACATAACCACATTCAATCATCATTGGCTCAACTCAGTTCAATAGGAAAAAGGGGTTTATGGCATATCTAAGGCCTTGTCTACACTATGGGGGTAAGTCGCCCTAAGTTACGCAACTCCAACTAGAATCAGTGGAAGAAACCAGGAAATGGTGGGGGGGTGGTGGAGGGGAAGAAAGGACTTCCTGATAGGGTCGCCAGCCTTCCAGGATTTCCCTGGAGTCTCCAGGATTTAAAGATTATGTCATGTGATGAAACCGCCAGGAATACGTCCAACCTAAATTGGCAACCCTACTTCCGGATGATATTGCCAGATTAAAATTATGTGACAAGTGGCCTGTTTGTTTTATGGAGTTTTATGTTCTCTATTTGGAGCAGGCTATTATTATTTCTTAAATGAAATAGTTTGTCTCATATTTATAGATGTAGAATTATTTTGACATTTATTCTGGAGATATCATAATGCTATCAAAAGAAAAACAGAAGAGTGCTGAAGCAATTGAGACAGGATGAAATTGCACCCATAGTTATTCAATACTAATTCATAATTTTCAACAGAACAGCAATTCTTCAATAACCTTGTTTTGTTTTACAGAATTTTTTTAGGACCATCACTGGGGCTTCAGTAAAACAAAAGAATCATCATCCTTGCGTGCAGTCTCCACAGCCTGGCCATCACTTTATAAATGCCTAGTCCTGAGCCTCAAAAGTTTTTGAGCAAGGCAGATCGATCACCCTGTCATGCATCAGCAGCATTATGATGTTCCTTCAACCTAACCTTCAGCTGCCTATGAGCTTTCTAATAAACTGAACCCCACCACCCAAACAGAATGCACATCAAAAGCAGCAACAGCCCCATATAAACTCTGAGATGCCTTATGTGCTACATGAATGTTAACTCTCTCAGACAATGCAGCATGATGTAATAACTGCATTATAACTTGAGAGTGCGCCTCATCTGCTTTTACAGATCCAAACTAACACAGCTACCCCTCTGATACTCTCATTTATAAGGTAACTAACAACTATATCCTAGGCTGAAGAAATGCTGAGACCAAAAGCTAGGGTATTTATAGCAAATAAACCCTGAGGCTGAGGTGTTTATTATACCAGGATTTGATTTTTATTAAGCATCTTAAAGTGGTAATTACTGATATGTTTAAGTAAATAGCCACATTTTAAATAAAAAAAGGAAATCCTACCCAAAAATATGGGACTGTCAAGCTACTGGAAGGTAAATCAGCTTCCTTTCCCTCCCTTCCTACCTCACCCCTTCAGAAGAGATGTAATATATTTTTGTCTACCAGAAAGCAAGATTGAGGATTTTTCCAATGTCAACAAACCATGCACACCAAATACCTGGCAGTTACTGAGAGCACCAGGGCTTCATTGAGATATAGGGGGGGAGTAGGTCAAGAGATTTTAGATATTTCCCCATCAAAATATTGAGGTTTCCCTCTTTCTGCTGATGGGAGTGAGAGGCTGTGGTGGCATCTTTATTACTGGCAAACAGTGTGAAAATCCTAACTACTGGAGCCAACGAGGCTCATAGAAGCCAATCAGATTAGAGAGATTTGTTTCTGAGAAATAATTCCTCAGACACCCCATAGCAGAGTGCAGGGAAATGCAGTGAGTGCAGGGAAATGTGCATCAGTAACTGTACAACATCTCCACACTCTGACAATGCCGAATATGAAACAATGAACAATGATCCTTTTTCAGAGGATCAAACTATATTTTCCCTCTCTCCTACCTATCCCCAACTCTGAAATGTTGCCAGAGTTCATACTTACTTTGACCTTGTTTCTGTTTCAATCCTTGTTCATGTCTTAATCACTACTGCAATTCCTTCTTCTGTGGTCTTTCTAAATCTCAACTCTCTCTAAATGTCAGTGGGTTCAGAATAGCACAGTCACATTATTCTCTTGTTCCATGCATGGATAAACAATGATAGAAGATGTGTTTATGCAGTAAAACGACAATAGAAGAAGAGCAAGGTGACAGTAAATGGAACAGGGACAGCAGGAAAGAGAAGAACCACAGCTAGGAATTGACTGATATTCCCAGGTCCAGCTCCAGGTTTTCTGCCACCCCAAGCGAAAAAAAAAAATAAAAGCCGGTCCGCGGAACTTCGGCTGCAGCTCAGTCGCGCCGCTCCATTCTTTGGTGGAAGTTTGGCAGGGGTCCTTCACTCCCTCTGTTCCACTTTGGTGGCACTTTGGCAGTAGCTCAAAGAGGACCCGCCGTCGAATTCCCACCAAAGACCCGGATGGGCCAACCCAATATCGGATGGAGTGCCGCCCCTTTAGATTGGCCGTCCCAAGCACCTACTTTCTTAGCTGGTGCCTGGAGCCGGCCCTGGATATTCCCAGACATGGCTGTAGCAGCTGAACACCCAGACATCAACAATAAAGTATGTGTTTACACTTTGACTAGGAGCAACTAAGACTTGAATATAGATAAGATCCATACCAGATGACATGCAACGCTACCATCTATTGGTGCACACAAATGGCTTTCACTGAGCCCTTGTCTCGAAAAAGCAATTAACAGTATATGGTTAGTATCTTAGGCACAAAAGAGTAGCTATATAGGATAAGGTCATTGTTCTACACAGTCTGTGACACTGCCACTTGCTTACGCTTTGTTGTACAGCTGAAAGCTACTGTAATGTACTTGGTTAACTATGTACTGTAGTACTTGGGTGAAGAAAAGGGTTCAGACTCTTTTAAGCAATCAGCCAATGTCTGGAGGCCACTGGAATAACTTGTATAGCTCTTATTGTCAGTGTTGATAATTCATTAATATTTGCCATGCGAGCTCTGTTAGGTGAGCTTAGCTGCCCACATTGTAACCTAATGGTAGAGACATAAACTGCATGGTGATTATCAACTCTGACAGAAATAAAATTGCATGTTTCCAAATGAGCTTTAGAAGTGGGAGCAGATCAAAATGCATCAGATAATGACACTTTGCAGCACATTCCAACTTAAAGCCCTTTGCAAACTTTCATGATTTAAGACAGCACCTCTATTAGTTCTGTAGGTAATTTTGTAACATATGAAGCATGGAGGTTAAGGGCTTGATTTTCAGAAGTGCTGAACATTCATAGGTCTAGCTAAAGTGAATGAGGAGTTCTGGGTACTAAGCATGTCTGGAAATCAGATCCTAAGTGACTTGCCCAAGCTTACACAAAATGCCCACGGGAGCACTGTTAACACACATTCTATCTATGTTACCTGAGCACCTAACCCAGAGCTCCTACAATTTAAGCATAAGAACACTTCTCATTTCCTAATCCTTCTGCCTTTTTACCTAACAGTTTATTGAGGTGATGCTGGCCATCTTTCTGAGATTTCAAAAAACGTCTCCATCCTGACAAAAAGTCAAAATCTCCAAAAAATATATATATTTTTAGGGCTGTCGAGTGATTAAAAAACTTAATTGTGATTAATTGTGTTGTTAAACAATAATAGAATACCATTTATTTAAATATTTTTGGATGTTTTCTACATTTTCAAATATATTGATTTCAATTACAACACAGAATACAAAGTGTGCAGTGCTCAGTTTATATTTATTTTTAATTACAAATATTTGCACTGTAAAAAACAAAAGAAATAAGTATTTTTCAAGTCACCTAATACAAGTACTGTAGGGTAATCTTTTTATCATGAAAGTTAAACTTACAAATGTAAAATTGGGAACAAAAAAATAACTGCATTTAAAAATAAAACAATGTACAATTTTAGAGTCTACAAGTCCATTCAGTCCTACTTCTTGTTCAGCCAATCTCTAAGACAAACAAGTTTGTTTACTTTTGCAGGAGATAATGCTGCCCTCCGTCTTGTTTACAATGTCATCTGAAAATGAGAACAAGTGTTTGCATGGCACTGTTGTAGCTGGCATCACGAGATATTTACGTGCCAGATGCGCTAAAGATTCATATGTCCCTTCATGCTTCAATCATCATTCCAGAGGACATGCCTCCAGGCTGATGATGGATTCTGCTTGATAACGATCCAAAGCAGTGTGGACTGTTCATTTTCATCATCTGAGTCAGATGCCACCAGCAGAAAGATGATTTTCCTTTTTGGTGGTTTGGGATCTGTAGTTTCTGCATTGGACTTCTGCATTTTAAAGAAGCCTTATTGAGGGCACAGAAACAAACCATCCCAAGGTGCAGAAAGAATAACATATATGACAGGCAACCAGCTTGACTTCACAGAGGAGTCTTTGGAGAGCTTAAACACAAAAAGGAAGCTTACAAGAAGTGGAAACTTGGACAGATGGTTAGTGAGGAGTATAAAAATTTGCTCGAGCGTGCAGGGGTGTAATCAGGAAGGCGAAAGCACAATTGGAGTTGCAGCTAGCAAGGGATGTGAAGGGTAACAAGAAGGGTATCTACAGGTATGTTAGCAACAAGAAGAAGGTCAAGGAAAATGTAGGACCCGTACTGAATGGGGAAGGCACCCTAGTGACAGATGATGTGGAAAAAGCTGAAGTACTCAATGCTTTTTTTTGCTTCAGTCTTCACAGACAAGGTCAGCTCCAGACTGCTGCACTGAGCAGCAAAGTATGGGGAGGAGGTGAGCAGCCCTCAGTGGTGAAAGAAAAGGTTAAGGGCCATTTAGAAAAGCTGGACATGCACAAACCCATGGGGCCAGATGCAATGCATCTGAGGTTGCTGAGGGAGTTGGCTAATATGATTGCAGAGCCATTGGCCATTATCTTTGAAAACTCATGGCAATCGGGGGAGGTCCCAGACAATTGGAAAAAGGCAAATATTTGCCCATCTTTAAAAAAGGGAAGAAGGACAATCTGGGGAACTACAGACCAGTCAGCCTCACCTCAGTCCCCGGAAAAATCATGGAGCAGGTCCTCAAGGAAACTATTTTGAAGCACTTGGAGGAGAGAAAGGTGATCAGGAAGAGTCAACATGGATTCACCAAGGGCAAGTCATGGCTGACCAACCTGATTGCCTTCTGTGATGAGATAACTGGATCTGTGGATATGGGGAAAGCGGTGGACATGATATACCTTGACTTTAGCAAAGCTTTTGATACAGTCTCCCACAGTATTCTTGCCAGTAAGTTAAAGAAGTATGTATTGGATGAATGGACTGTAAGGTGGATAGAAAGCTGGCTAGATCGTTGGGCTCAACGGGTAGTGATCAATGGCTCAATGTCTAGTTGGCAGCTGGTATCAAATGGAGTGCCCCAGGGGTCGGTCCTGGGGCTGGCTTTGTTTAATATCTTCATTAATGATCTGGATGATTGGCACCCTCAGCAAGTTTGCCATGACACTAAGGTAGGGGGAGAGGTAGATATGCTGGACGGTAGGGATAGGGTCCAGAGTGACCTAGACAAATTGGAGGATTGGGCCAAAAGAAATCTGATGAGGTTCAACAAGAACAAGTGCAGAGCCCTGCACTTAGGACAGAAGAATCCGATGCACTGCTATAGGCTGGGGGCCGACTGGCTAAGCAGCAGTTCTGCAGAAAAGGACCTGGGGGTTACAGTGGACGAGAAGCTGGATATGAGTCAATAGTGTGCCCTGCGTCCAAGAAGGCTAATGGCATATTGGGCTGCATTGCAGGAGCACTGACAGCAGGTTGAGGGAAGTGATTATTCCCATCTATTCGGCACTGGTGAGGCCATGCCTGGAGTATTATGTCCAGTTTAGGGGCCCCCACTACAGAAGGGATGTGGACAAATTGGAGAGAGTCCAGCGGAGAGCAAAGAAAATGATTAGGGGGCTGAAGCACATGACTTATGAGGAGAGGCTGAGGGAACTGGGTTTATTTAGTCAGCAGAAGAGAAGAGTAAGGGGGGTGGGATCTGATAGCAGCCTTTAACTGCCTGAAGCAGGGATCCAAAGAGGATGAAGCTCGGCTGTTCTCAGTGGTGGCAGGTGACCGAACAAGAAGCAATGGTCTCAAGTTGCAGTGGGGGAGGTCTAGGTTGGATAATAGGAAACACTATTTCACTAGGAGGGTGGTGAAGCACTGGAATGGGTTGCCTAGGGAGGTGGTGGAATCTCCATCCTTAGAGGTTTTCAAGGACCACCTTAACAAAGCCCTGGCTGGGATGATTTAGTTCGGGTTGGTCCTGCTTTGAGGAGGGGGTTGGACTAGATGACCTCCTGAGGTCTCTTCCAACCCATATCTTCTGTGATTCTATGAAAGCATGCTCCACACCTCATCTCTCTCAGATTTTGAAAGGCACTTCAGATTCTTAAACCTTGAGTTGAGTGCTGTAGCTATCTTTAGAAATCTCACATTGGTACCTTCTTTGTGTTTTGTCAAATCTGCAGTGAAAGTGTTCTTAGGATGAACAACATGTGCTGGGTCATCATCCGAGACTGCTATAACATGAAATATAGGGTAAAACAGAGCAGGAGACATACAATTGTCTCCCAAGGAGTTGAGTCACAAATTTAATTAACACATTTTTTTAATGAGTAGCGTGGAAGTATGTTCTCTGGAATTGTGGCCAAAGCATGAAGGGGCATACGAAAGTTTAGCATATCTGGCACATAAATACCTTGCAATGCCAGCTACAAAAGTGCTATAAGAATGTCTATTCCCACTTTAAAGTGACATTGTAAATAAGCGGGCAGCATTATCTCCCATAATTGTAAGCAAACTTGTTTGTCTAAGCAATTGTCAGAACAAGAAGTAGGACTGAGAGGACTTCTAGGCTCTAACATTTTACATTGTTTTGTTTTTGAGTGCAGTTATGTAAAGAAATCTACATTTGTAAATTGCACTTGCACAATAGAGAGCTTGCACTACAGCACTTGTAAGAGGTGAATTGAAAAATACTATTTCTTTTGTTAATCATTTTTACAGTGCAAATAGTTGTAATAAAAATAATATAAAGTGAGCATTGTACTCTTTGTATTCTGCGTTGTAGTAGAAATCAATATATCTGTATTTGAAAATGTAGAAAAACATCCAAAAAAATTTAATAAATTTTAATTGGTATTCTATTATTTAACAGCGCAATTAAACCTGTGATTAATCGTGATTAATTTTTTGAGTTAATAACATGAGCTAAATGCAATTAATCAACAGCCCTAATTTTTTTTTTATTTAGGAAAATCAAAATGTTTTGTTTCAACAATTCTGAAGCATTTCAGTTGAATTTTGACCATATTTATTTTTAATTTTTAAACAACTATTATTAGCTCAAAGTTTGAACAGAAAAGTCATTTTGAAATAGGAAACTGGATTTTTTTTTCTTTTGAAATTGTCAAAATGGGATGTTTCAACAATTTCAAAACTTTTTTTTCCAATTATTTTTAGGTCGAGAAATTTGTTGAAATAGTTTCCATTTTGCTGAAGTGACATTTTGCTGAAAAATTCCTGACCCACTCTAGTCATTTCTGTAAACCTTTTAGCTGTCATTTCCATCCCAACAGTGGCTGTTCCTTCTCAAAGTGCAGCTGTTTATTTGGGACTGCATGGTGACCCTGTTGCTAAACGTGAAGCAAAGTGCCCTAGAGCTGGTATCAATCAGGTTACACGCCCCCACTCTTAGCCAATTTTCAATTATTTCAGGTGCAGGTTTTAACATGTGCAAGTAGCCCTCCCACTCTGCTTCCTTTCCTTATTAGCATATTAAGACCCCCATCAGATGCCTAAAGGCATTTTGTAAACCCAGAGATTTTCAGTGTTCTGTCCTTCTCACAGCCATCATGTCATCTTTGTATTGCAGCCTGATTTATATGAATGGTAGCTTGAGAGTAATTATTCTATGAATAATAATAACTGGCCCCATCACGCAAAGTGCCGAGTGGCCTCTATTCCCACTGGAGTCAAGGATGTTTCTGCATTCTTATTATGTGTAGGCTTTCTAGTGTTATATCAATGTCTGGTGCCAACTGTTGACAATCGCTTTTAGATGTCTCTATTTTTATGTCAGGTAAGGATATGTTCTGTAAGAGCTATTCTTACAAGTGCAAACTGGCCAGAACTGTCTGAGAAAATCTAGCTCTTAAAGGAGTTATCTGTGCCAATAACATAATCTAATTTCCTTGTGTGATTAATATGATTTCTCACTAATGAGAACTCTGTATCCTTTGGTTTGGGATATATTTAGCCTGTTTGTTCTCTCTTTTTGTGACTTATATTTTACAACATGCTGTGATTTCTGGCCTATTGATTAATGGGTCTTTCCACAACAAGCAACCTTAATCTTTTCTTAATTGCTTTAATGGCTTCATGGTCTCTCTTTTATACTCTCCCCCTCAACAATGTTGTTATTGCTAGTGCTTTTGTGTCTTAACTTCATGCCCATACTAAAGACTTATAGGAGTCCGACTGTGAATTCTATTCTTGCTTTTGTTTTCTTTCCATTTTTTAAATTTTCCTTTTAATTTTTTATCTCCCACTTGATGTATGCCATTGTTTGATACAACTAGGCAAATGTGCATAAATAAATAAAAGACAAACAAATGTCTGCAGTCCATGCATAAAGGACTCCATTTCTGATATTTTCTTTGTGTATTGCTCTCCTAGGTTCAGAAATCTGCAATGCAGCTCCATAGGCTTGTGTTATATAAAGTATTATGTCATTCAAACACCAGAAATATGTAAATTCATACTCAGAGTTTCAATTATGGCCATGGGAAATGCCCTTTTTACAATCGTACAAGACTTTGGTATGAAGTCTTGCTGCTGCAATGCAGTACAGTATAGTACAAAATATGGGAATTCCTCAAGGTTCCATTAACTTCAACTCGTCTTGGATCAGGCCCCAACATGTATGGAGGCTTATTTATTAAACACATGCTATCTAGCATATCATGCATTTCCCAGGCAGGACACCATGCTCACGTTTGGGGAATTCACACAACTTATTTTGAGAACCATGGTAAAGATGGAACTATGAATTCATTTTGCACTATGTGCCATTTAGCATCTAGCCCTTTATTGCCATGATTATCTCAGTGCTTCATTTTATTAAGTCAATCAAGTGAAAAACACCGATACAGAAGGAGGAAGAGGCATCCAAAGAAGTGCTTGATCAATCCACAGCCCTTAACCTAATTTTTAGTCCCCTCCTGTAAATAGAGATATATGAGCCCTCAGTAGTATTATCGTCATAATCATATACTTTCCTCCCATCTACGGGTTCCGGCAGGGGTTTGAGTTATAGATGTCAGAACTCAATTGGAGTTGGAGGTGCTCAGCACCTCTGAGATTCAGGCCCTTTCATCGATCCATAGATACCAAGGAAAGAAGGGACTATTATGAATCTGACCTCCTGTATAACACAGGCCATAGAACTTCCACAAAATATTTCCTAGATTTTAGAAAAAATCTAATCTTGATTTAAAAATTGTCAGTGATGGAAAATCCCCCATGACCATTGGTTAATTACTCTGTTAAAAATTTGTGATTTTTCCCACTCTGAATTTGTCTAGCTTCAACTTGGAGCCATTGAATCATGTTATACCTCCCTCTGCTCCTCATCTAGGTACTTATAGACTATAATCAAGTCCAGCTAGCGAACAGGGGACCATAAACAGGGAAGTTAAGGGGGGGAGAAGGAAATCTCCCTGCTGAACCAACAAGGTGCGAGTACTAATTTGGGGTGAGTGAGTTTGTTTGGCTGTTTGTGTTTTTCTTTCTCTTTCAGGTTATTTCAGTTACTGGGTCAGTTGAATTGTGTGTCTGGGGACTGTTTGAGCCTTTGTTCCATGGATCATCTTTGATCAGCCTGAGTCAGCCTTGTGATCACCCTCCCCCTGTGTGATTAATGAGGGGGTAGGGCTGACCTAAGACAGAAGATCTTAAAAGCCAGAGGATGAGCGGCCAAGGGAGTTTGAGAGGGAGTTTGTGGGAGGGAGATGTAATATAATCGCTATGGTTAGGAAAGGCCGCATCGCTAGTGCCAACGCTGCTCCTGTCTCCTCCACCTGTGCCTGTATCCAGACAAACAACCTAACCCTGGATGCCTCTACCCAGATCCTGGTGTGGATTTGCATAGACTGTGGCCTGCATTTCCCACTCACAGAAAGCCAGGCTGGGGGGACCATCTAGTGTGAAAGGTGCCTGCTGGTCGAATCTCTCAGAAAGCAAGTGGGAGAGCTACAGGAGGAGGTGGCTAGGCTGAGCAGCATCCATGCCCATGAGGAATTCCTTGAGAGTATTCACATGGAGACATCCAAGGCTGAGGAGGCTATCCAGCTACAGAGGACTGCTGTCACACAACGGCAGAGGAGGATATGGCTCTGTCACAGGGAGGACGCTGGCAGCTGGTTACTTCTGGCATCATGCAGTGCTCCAGCCCTACTCCCAACTCACCCACCAGAGTGATAGAAAATGGATATGCTGCCCTAGCAATAAGCGATGTGGAATCGCCCCCAAAGGTGGAGGAGGAGAAACCATGTACCTCCAAGACTGGGAGGACTGCAGCCACCACTCTCAGGAGGAAATGTAGAGTAGTGGTGGTTGGTGACTCTCTTCTGAAGGGAATGGAGGAATCCATCTGCTGCCCTGACATGGCATCCCGGGAGGTATGCTGCCTGCCAGGGACCCATATCCAAGATGTTACGGAGGGATGGTCGAGGATCATCCAGCCTTCTGACTACTACCCCACACTATTCATCCATGTGGGCACTAATGATACTGCGAGGTATGACCCTCAGCAGATCAGAAGTGACTACAGGGCTCTGGGAGTAAGGGTGAAGGAGTTTAGAGTGCAGGTGGTTGGCTCTTCAATCCTTCTGATCAAGGGTAGGAGCCCAGGCAGAGACAGATGCATCCTGGAAGTGAATGCCTGGCTGAGAGGATGGTGTCACCAGCAGGGCTTCGGCTTCCTTGACCATGGGATTCTGTTCCAGGAAGAAGAACTGCTAAGCAGAGATGGGGTTCACCTATCCAGGAAGGGGGAAAGCATATTTGAATACAGACTGACTAACCTAGAGGAGGGCTTTAAACTATGTTTGAAGGGGGCAGGTGACCAAAGCCCACAGGAAAGTCAAAAACATGGAAACCTAGGAGAAGAGTTGGAATTTGGGGGAGCATGGGCTGTTATAGCAGGGACAAGGGAGAGACAAGACAGAACTAGCAGGCGGAAATCAAATCAGTATCTTAGATGTCTATACACTAATGTAAGAAGTATGGGGAATAAGCAGGAGGAACTCGAAATGCTAGTAAATAAACACAACTATGACATAGTTGGCATCACAGATGACTTGGTGGGATAATACACATGACTGAAATATTGGTTTAGAAGGGTACAGCTTGCTCAGGAAGGACAGGAAGGGAAAAAAGAGAGGAGGTGTTGCTTTATATATTAAAAATGTATACACTTGGACTGAGATTGAGCTGGAAATAGGAGACAGATATATGGATAGTCTCTGGGTAAGGATAAAAGGGGTAAAAACAAGGGTGATGTCAAGGTGGGGGTCTACTACAGACCACCTAACCAGTAAGAAGAGGTGGATGAAGCGGGTAGTGATTGATCTATAGAGGATCGATTTATCGCGTCTAGTGTAGACATGATAAAATCGATCCCCGATCGCTCTGCCGTCGACTCAGGAACTCCACCGCAGCGAGAGGCAGAAGCGGAGTCGGCAGGAAAGCATCATGGCCAGGTAAATTAACCTAAGATACACCTCTTCAGCTACGCTATTCACATAGCTGAAGTTACATATCTTAGGTCGACCCCCCCCCCCCAGTGTAGACCTAGCCAAAGTCACCCCTTAACCTTCTTTTTGTTAAGCTAAGTAGAGAGAGTTCCTTGAGTCTATCACTATAAGGCATCTTTCCTAATCCTATAATCATTCTTGTGGCTCTTTTCTGAACTTTGTCCAGTTTATTAACATCCTTCTTAAACTGTGGACACCAGAACTGGACACAGTATTATAGCAGTGATTGTACCAGTGTCAAATACAGAGGTAAAATAAACTCTCTACTCCTACTCCAGATTCCCCTGCTTATGCATCCAAGGATTGTGTTATCCCTTTTGGCCACAGTGTTGCAGTAGGAGCGAATGTTTAGCTGATTATCCACCACAACCACAAAATCTTTTTCAGAGTCACTGCTTGCCAGGATAGAGTTCCTCATCATGTAAGAGTGTCCTACATTCTTTGTTCCTAGATGTACACATTTACATTTAGCCATATTAGAAGGCATATTGCTTTCTTGTGCCCAGCTTACCAAGCAATTCAGATCACACTGTATTAATGACCTGTTCTCTTGATTATTTACCACTCCACCAATTTTTGTTTCATATGTAAACTTTATCTGCAATGATTTTATGTTTTCTTCCAGGTCTTTAGTAAAAATGTTAAATAGCATAGAACCAAGAACTCATCCGTGCAGAACCCCGCTAGAAACACATCTGTTTAATGATGATGATGATGATGTTTGCAACTCCATTTTGAGTCCTATCAAATAGGCATCTTTTAATCCATTTAATGTGTGCTATGTTGTTTTTATATCTTTCTAGATTTTGAATCAAAATGTCATGCAGTAGCAAGTCAAATGCCTTACAGAAGTCTATGTATATTACATGAAAACTATCACCTTTATTGATCAAACATGTAGTCTCAAAAAAAAATCAAGTTAGTTTGACATATCTATTTTCCATAAACCCATGTTGATTGGCATTAATCATATTACCCTCCTTTAATCCTTTATTAATCAAGTTCAATATTAACCAATCCATTCTCTTGCTCAAGATCAGTTTCAGATTGACAGGTTTATAATTACCCTAGTCATCCTATTTACTGGGATGTTGTCATAACTTTAGCTTTTTTCTGGTATTCCAAGACCTATTGAAAATCAACATTTATGGTCCCACAAGTCTCTGAGCCAACTCTTTTAAAACTCTTGAACCAGAGTGGTATGTACTATGACTTCATGATCATGGGGCTTATTTAACAACCAGGCAGAATCTTGGCATCTCTGTTTTCAGGTGCACTTCACAATGGAAGTTTTGAAACATGCAATGTGGCTGCAAAATTGTAATGAGAGTTGTAACTAACCAAAACTTGCATTCACAATTGATCCCTGCTCAAAAAACTCAGTTACAAATTGCACTCACAAAAGTGGGGACAACCTTCTTGAAAGAAGGCAAAACTCAAGGGTAGATGTCACACAAGCAATATTTAGCACCAAAGTTCTTCTTCTTCCAGTACTAACCCATTCCTATGTGCTTCCAAATATAGATCTCTTCTAGTGACATATCTAATCTGAAGTATCGAAGATAAAGCAGTGAAGGAAGCAATATCTATGAAAAGAAATTCACTCTTCTGGTTAAGGAGAAGGTACTGCACAATAACACATAAGTGGAAAACTGTCAGTAGTCACATGTGTCACTGTGGGACCATTGTAATTTTGGGAGAAAATATAACATTTGAATTGGTAAAGAAACATACTTGTGATAGATTTATTTTTGTTTTTAAATAACAAAATGGTACCTGTTTGAAAGCTGCCCAGATATTTGTAAAGTTAGTAATAATTACTGACATTAACAGGCAGAGTGTATATGCGAAGATCAAAACTGAAAAATAAAAGCAGCCTGGCTCATGATTCCATACCTCATTTCCTGGTGGCAGAAAAAAAGGAGTAGACACTCCATATGCTGGCATCCAACATTGTACATTCAGTCATTCATGCTTTAGGAAAGGTGCCCAAAACTGGTGACAACAAAGACCATGCTGACCATTTGCAGAAAGTCAAAGGATACACCCTGATCTAAATATTTAGATACAGAGACACACAAATACAGCATTAAAAGATCATTATTTACGTTGCAAAGACATACATTGCAAAGTTAGGAAATATCAGCTTTATGGTTGCCAGTGTAACCTTACTTGAGTCCCCTTGTGTGTCCATCTTGTGTACTGAATGAGGCAGAGGTGTGGGAAAAGTGTGAGCATGTAATTGAAGACTGCATCGTAAAGCATATGCTAAGGTTGGACAGGCAGCAATAAATCTGAAAATTCTTTATTTCAAGCGCTTGACTTTGCAATCCAAATAACATAACTGTAACTCCCACCATCATACATTATCCCCAAGGTTAGAACTTGAATCTTTGGCATTGCAACACTGACTACTGCTATTTAAGCTACAGAGCTAACACCATTAGCGAGCTCCAGGAGAAGGCGGTTGTCCCAAAAGGAGGAAATGGGTTGCTGGGTCCAAGGGGTGGCCGGGGAAGCCCAAACTAGCTGCCTCTTTCTTGTCCTCCCTCATAATTGAGAGAGCTCCTGGCCTTGTGTTTCCCCCTGAGTTGGGACAGTGTCCAGCTGCAGTATGGGTTAGGTGTAAGGGATGGTTGGGCAGTGTCCAGCCCACCTCTTACTCTCTATCCCTACCGGAAAGTTCAGGGAGTTCAGGGAGCTCCTGCCTCATGCAGTGCCCCTAGTGGGGCCTGGCTCTCTCCTCTCCACCCCAGCTACCTGGAATTCCCAGTACAGTGTCTGTTACTGCTACTGTTGCTGCTTTGATGGCAGCATCAGCCGGGCCTTTGGAATGTCCAGTAATTTTGGCAGGTTACCAAAATTTTCCTGAAGAATGAAAGTGAGAGCAGGGAAGTGGAGATTTCTAATACTTTATATCTCAGTCAAATCTGAACAGAACTTCTTGGGACAAAGAAAAGGCACTTCTGTAGCCCAAGGGCATTCTCCCTAAGAGCTTCTCAAATAAAAAGCTGGAAGAATCCTTTGGAAAGGGATTAGACAACCTAAATATAGGAGTGAATACTGGCTCCCCGTATAATATATATTTTCCAAATGCAAGTGCTTGTTCAAAAACAAGATCAGTGAAAACCTGCAGTTGATTAGTTTTGATCTCACCTGACAACAGATTCACAGATTTAAAGGCCAGATGGGGCATTTATTACAATTTAGTATGACCATCTGCACAACACATGCCATATATTTGTACCCAGTCATTCCTGAATTGAACCTGATAACTTGTGGTTGAACTAGAGTAAGTCTTTTAGAAAAATATCCAATCTCAATGTAAAGATTCCAAATGATGGAAAATGTGTCACACTTCCTGGTAAGCTGGTCTAGTGCTGATTACTCTTGCTAGTTAGAATATTTCTTCCTTCAGTTTCCAGCCATTGGGTTTTATTACCCTTTGCTAGTTTAAAGATCCAACTAGTATCAGAAATCTTCTCTCTGTGTAGGTAACTATAGAGTATAGAATGTGATCAAACCACCTCCTATTTTTTTCGCCAACGAGCCAAATAGATTGGGCTCATTAGCCTCATTGTAAAGCATGTTCTCCATACTTGGAGTCATTATTGTAGCTCTTTTCTGAACTATACCCAGTTTCTTAACATACTTTTCAAAGCATGGACAACAGAACTGAATATGGTATTCCAGTAGCCCCACCAGTACTCCTTCACATAGAGATAATATCACTTCTCTACTCAACATGATAGTCTCCTGTCAATACACATCCAGATGTCACTAGTCCTTTTTGCTACTGCATTGCACGGAGAGCACATGTTCAGTTTCTCAGGGAGGCTAAAGGGTGGATTTCTGGAATTTGCAGGTGCCTTTTGGCCTGTGGTAACCTTCTACTATACCAAGATCCTGGAAAATGGACCTTTAGTTTGACCACAAGTGCAACAACCACCTTTGGAGTGTGGAAAACTTTACTGACAGCCTGCCCTTTGAATATTACTCTTTCCAAACCACATGGACTAAGAGACACCCAGTGTTCTGCAGGGAATTCTTAAGTTTTTAGTTACAACTTTTCTTCTTTCTCTTGTTTTCTTTCCCATGGAAAATTTCTCCTCAGCTACAAGAAAGGGAAACGGGAGGGAAACGTGAAAGGGACTTAACAGCTGAAAGAAAGGGAAATACAGCCAGCAGCTACCAATTGCAAAATGGAGGCTTTAGGGCTGCAGCTCCTTTGCTGTACCGTATTTAAGGGGACAGCCCCAGAAAGACATGCTGGGAAACAAGTTCCTGTGAAAAGGAAACCCAGGCCTGGTGAGAGTTAGGGAGCAGGAAGACATGGGACTAGAGTAGACAGTGTGCTGACTGCCACTGTCAGAACTGTTTGAAAAAGGTTAACATTTTGGTAAAATAAGTAAGCAAAATTTTCAATTTTTGACCATTTCTAACATTAAAAGCAGCAAAGAATCCTGTGGCACCTTATAGACTAACAGACATTTTGGAGCATGAGCTTTCATGGGTGAATACCCAGTTCGTCGGATGCATTCACTCACAAAAGCTCATGCTCCAAAACGTCTGTTAGTCTACAAGGTGCCACAGGATTCTTTGCTGCTTTTACAGATCCAGACTAACACAGCTACCCCTCTGATACTACATAACATTGTCTCCCTGGAGTTTGAGAGAGGGGCAGGGAAGAGAAAAATGACATTTACCTTTGGGACTGTTGCACAGATACTTTCACCTCAGCACTGCTTAATTTCATCTTACAGATGTGAAATAGATCTCTCTCATTACAGCCCATTGTAGTTCTGTGATATGACAATAGCAATAAGAGGTTCTCAAAATGGCCTGTGGACCTGCATGGTTCTGTGAAGGCTTTTGGGGGTACTCCAAAGAGCCTGCATTTTCCACTTGTACAGTGGTAGCACATCTGACAGGGGTCTGTGACTTTAACAAAACATAGACACAGCGGGTGAAATCCCAGCCATACTGAAGTTAACAGGAATTTTGCCATTGACTTTAGGGTGGCTGGGATATCACCCAGAGTCATTGATTTCAGAAAGCTTAAGCATCTGTGCTTTATCTAGAAGTGGCATATACACTGCTCATAATGGGATAGCCTAATTTTGGCAATTAATTGGTCTTTGACTATTAGCAGTAAATATGCCCAATGGCTTGTGATGGGATGCTAGATGGGGTAGGATCTGAGTTACTACAGAGAATTCTTTCCTGGGTGTCTGGCTGGTGAGTCTTGCCCACATGCTCAGGGTTTAGCTGATCGCCAGATTTGGGCTTGGGAAGGAATTTTCCTCCAGGGCAGATTGGCAGAGGCCCTGGGTTTTTTTTTTGCCTTCCTCTGTAGCCTTGGGCATGGGTCACTTGCTGGAGGATTCTCTGCACCTTGAAGTCTTTAAACCATGATTTGAGGACTTCAATGGCTCAGACACAGGTTTGATACAGGAGTGGGTGGGTGAGATTCTGTGGCCTGCATTGTGCAGGAGGTCAGACCAGATGACCATAATGGTCCCTTCTGACCTAACAGTCTATGATTCCATGAATCTTTCAAGCAGATCATGTCCAATTTACAGAGTCAGCCCACAACATTTTGGCACCTGAGGCAGGGAGCTCAAACGACACCCCCATCCCTTTGCTTGGGCCAAAACTTTGAAAGGTCTCACGTTTGCCTTCTTCTTGTTCTACTCCTCTCATAGTACTGCTCTGCTACCTACCCCAATAAAGGAGAACTAACAACTTAAAATGCCTTGCTCAAAAATTTTAAGTAACACTTAACTTTCAAACTCCTGAACAGCAAATGTAACTTTTCTTGTCTTCACAGTAAACACTGGCATTTTTATCTGTTTGAATAATCAAAGTGATGCTTTCCATGCCTTCTTGGTTGCAAAGATTTGAACTGTTTCCTGAAGATCCACAATCTGGGCCAGCTCATGCTCTATTTAGATGGTTGAAAGGCCGGCCAGCCTCTCCTGTGTCATTGTGGAGTGCAGATGTGTTTTTATTAACTTCAGCTTGGAGAAGCTGCATTCTCCACAGTCAACTGTTACAGGAAGTGTTAGAAGTATGCGCAGAGCAATAAAAGCATTTGGAAAAAGGGTGGTCATCTTATTTGTGCACATATATTCCAGAACAGTCTTTGGAGTTGATCCTGCTGAAATGTATCTTGAAAGGGCTTTCAGTTCATCACCTAAATCACTTGCATCAATATCGCACATGTCATCATGTGTCAACACTGTCCCTAGTGCCCTGCATTGCTGGTGTAAGTCTTCTTCAGGTATAGTGAGGAGTTTTGGAATATCATACAATATTCCAAATATACTGCTGTGTTCCTTGAACTGCATGAGACATTCTTCAACTGACTGTATTGCACAATCTAGCATCTGGTTAAAGAATTCACCTTTGAATTGTTGTTTGGGGTCTCTTATGGAATTACCCTGTGCCTCATAATCAAAATGTCTTCTTCTTTGGTGACTCTTGTATTCTTGAATGGGTGGGAAAATAGCTTCAGTGTGAAGTTCCTCTGCCAACTTCTATGCACTCTTTGGAACATTTTGAAATCCCTCATCTGACCAGTAAGACTGTAGGTATGACTTTGCTTTGTCCAGTTGATCCATTGCTCCAGATATATCAAGGTCAACACCTTGGAGTCTCTCGCTTACAACATTTATTTCAAACAGTATGTCATGCTAGAACACTAAGCCACACAGAAATCTGAAGTTATGTATGTTTCTGGTGATTCCATTTCCCTCTGCCACTGTTCTTTCACAAACAGTTCCTGTCATAGCATTATCCTCGATAATGGTAACTATGGCATCATCTATCTTCCCAATTTGGTATTTGATAGGTTTTATCGCCTCCACTCAAGTTTCCCATAGTGTGGCACTCAGTGGTTTCAGTGTCAGAGAGGATGTTCTCAGATGTTGCTTCAAAATTTGCCATCGATGAGTTGATGCAGAGAAAAATACACAGATGCTTTGAATTACATTAAAAAATTCAGCAGCCTCACTAGAAGCTGATGCCGCATCACTGACCACCAAGTTCAATGAATGAGAACTGCATGGGACAAAAAAAGTCAGCACTCCTTTGTTCTTTCCTCTCATGTTGGCACCATTATCGTAGCCCTGACCTCTCATGTCAGCTATCGCAATTCCCTTGTCTTTAAGCTTTTTAAGAAGCACATTTGTCATATCAGATCCTGTAGTATCATCAATGTCAATCAATTCTAGAAAATGCTCTCTGACAGTCACCATTGCAGGGACATTTTCACTAGGTTCTGTTGTTGTTACAAAATGCACCATTAAAGTCATTTGTTCTGTATGGCTGATGTCAGGTGTGCAGTCCAGAATAATAGAGGAATATCTTGCTGACTTCAGATCTGCCACAATCTTCTGTTTGACTTTTGTTGCCAGTAACCGCATGATCTCATTGTTTGGCACATACAGCTGATCTGAAGTGCCACAAAGTGCTAGGTTTTGGGTAGCAAGTATTCTCACAATGACAATGACCCTTTTCAGAACATTTTGCCGGTAAAGAGACTCTGATGCAATCTTCTCTTGATGCTGATCATCTATGGTGGCCTTTAACCTTAGTCTCATCTCAAGCTCTTTCCACCTATGGAATGCTCTCTGGTGATTTGCTGCCTTCTCATGGCATGCCAGATTTCTAGCCAGATTTTTCCAGCCCTTTGTTCCTGTAGAAATCAATGTGGCTGGAACATTAGACTGGAAGAGTTTGCAACAAAATCAGTATGCAGCGTTCTGGGGTTTTGAGTACATAAGCCATGACATCTCTGCTTTGTCACCACTGGGGATTTCATGCCAGTAATGTGTTGGATGGAAATTTCTATTTTCATTGTCTTTGGGGAACATGAAGTTTTTCACTTGCTGTGGCACATGCAGTACAAGGAAGTGCCTCGGCTACTGCTCAAGTGGGTCCACAGTCCTGGATCATCTAGACTTAAGGAACTAAACACAGCAGCAGCTGTTTCTTGCACCTCCACCACACTCTTCTCTGATCTACACTTTTCTTCAGCAATGTGCATGGTTACATCCATTCGAGATGGAGATATGGATGCTGCAGTAGCTGCCAGGTCACCTGCACTGTAATTACCTGGAAGATCAGGCATCTCCTCACCACTCACATCCTCACTGGGGCTGGAAGGCTCACCATCAACATTTGTGTCCATGTATCTCAGGAGAGCTCCTTCATGCTTAGGTAGAAAAGCTTCCTTTGTTTTCTTTCTTTTTCTGAATGCTGCCCCAGAGGGGCATTTTCTTTTTTCACTCATGATTGCTGTTCTGTGCCAGCTATAGAGGCTCTCAACACGCAATTGAAAGGGACAAATAAGCAGGCTGGTAGCAGGACCTGACTGAGGGAAGATATCAGTGTCTTAAGGGCCTAACTGGCTCCTACTTCTTCATCTGACTGCCTGTTCTCCTTGAGTGGATTCAGGGAAGCAGCAGGAAACAGGAAGCTCCCTGAGAAGCTGGTGTTAATCAGTCCAGGCTCCTGGGGGTGTTAGAGAGGTATTTAAGAGGCTCCTCCTCCTTTCTCTCCCTGCAGCTTCTGCTGCTTTCTGTTATTTCCTCTCACCTTTTCTCCTGCCTGCCTGTTGTCTCTTGTGCCCTCCTTCCTCCAGCACAGCACTCCACTATCCTTGTGCCTCTAGAGCAGAGAGAATACATATGCACCAGCAGCAGACACAGTTTTCTACACTCTAAGTCCTAGTGGCGCCCCACCCCCCCCCCCACAGTCTGGCACCTGAGGTGGCCGCCTCAGTTTGCCTCATGGTAAGGCCAGCCCTGCCAACTTAATGATGTTGAGTTATAAGTACAACTGCACCGTGCTTCAGTACCGAACTTGGGGCTTGTCTACATGGCAAGTTAGAGCTCAGCAAGCCAGGGTTTGAATTTACAGTCCACTAGCTTGCCACACACTAACTGTCACATGGACTGTGCTACTGTGCACTAAAAGACCTGTTGTGTGCATTGATGTTTCAAACATCATTATATCACAGTGAATCTTGGAACTTTTAGTGCATGGTAGCAGGATCCATACAGCCAGTTACTGTGCTGCAAGCTGATACAATGTATTCACACACCTGGCTTGCCATGCATTAACTTGCTGTGTACATAAGGCTTTAGAGAGAACTGGTGCTGTTTGCTTTGAGATTTGGCTGTGGAATGAAACCACAGAAAATATTTGTGTGAACCCCCACAGAGTAAAATGAACAAGTCTCCTAACAGCTCTTGATCCTGTTCCCTACTCCTTCTCCGTGTACTTGTCATCTCTCATGTTGATTGTTGCAGCATCTTCTGTCTGATTTCAATGCCTCTTCTTATACCAATCTATCCAAAATGCTGCAGCAGAAAGCTCCAATTTAGCACGGTGCATATGCATTGCTAAACACATGAAAAGTCTCACGATTTCAGTGAAATGACTTACATGCTTAAAATCATATACATGTATGAATACCCTGCTGAATTGGTGCCTATGTTGATTTCCTCTCTTCCTGTTCTGACCAAATCCCTGTTTTTGAATCCCTCCCTTGGCTTTCTGTCTTCTACCACTTGACATTTAAACTCATTATCCTCACCTTCAGGTCAATACAACATCCATGCCTCCATTTACCTTTCTCCTCTCATTTCCTCCTGCTCCCTCTCTTCTCTATGTTCTTCTCAGACATTTTACTGCTCCCTTCATCTCTTTTTCCCACCCTTGGCTTTAAGCCTTCTCATAGGCTATCCCCTACTCTGGAAACAGTCTTGCCAAGTCTCATCCTTCACTCCTTTCTTCATATCTTCCTTCAGGTAAGCAGCCCCTATCCCTTTTTTATCACAATTCATAATATCTACACTCTACTCTTTCCTAAAAAGGAAAGATACAGAAGAAACATTGCATGTGAATGTATCAGAAGAGTGAAGGCTTTTCAGAGAATGTGATGATATTAACTCTGTGCTTAAAGTTAATTAAATCATGAACATCTTCAGCATTTTTCAATGTCTTGTGGAATAAGAGCCTGATAAGCTATAGTGACCTAACAAATTTGAAGTAACCAGCTTAGAGGCTGGCCTGAGGACATAGCACAGACAATGCTCTGTACTGCCTTGTATGAGAACTGGGCTCAGTTCCCAGTCTCTGTCTCTCAGTTTCCAAGTGAAGAGGGGTAGGATTGGCAACATCTAAAAATGGGTAGGCAAAAACAGATATGTAAAATGATCTTCAAGCCAGGGTACATCAGAAGCTACTCTGAGGAACTTCTATGCTACAATTCACATGAAAAAGAGACAAATACATTTGGTCAGATTCTGGGAATAGCCATCATTTCCAAAGGAAGTACAACAAAAATTCATGCCTTTTTCCTTTCAGCAATTCCTCTCTCTCACGAAAGGAGGCCAATGCCACCATTATGCTACATGGGCCTCCAAAGGCTACTCCATACTTTTGATATCTCAGTCATGCTCTCTGAAATTCTCAGGTAGGTCTAACAGCATAAAATGCTACATCTTCAAATGGACAGGGGCATGGATATGCCCATAGGCTGCTCTGCCAAGAGGTTTCAGCCAGGTGGCAGTTAGATTAATAGTTGGTCAACATCTTCTTATAGGTCAGTCAGTAAAGCCTCTACCCTGCCACCACTTATGCACGGGATTATATTATACACATGACTAATCTCATTGGCTTCAAAGGAATTACTCACAAGTAAAGATCAAGATGTGTTTGTTTGAAGGATCAGGGCCTACCATAGCATCCAAGGCCTTTTAACCCTATTTTGAGTGCTGTGTTACTTCTACAAGGGAATAGGTTGGGGAATTTGGCCAGTGGCACTTAGCAATAGCTTTTCTGTCAAATGAAGGCTACTTTCCAGAAAGTTTGACTTAATCTCTTCTGAGAACATCTCAAAACATGAAAAATTTGGAATATTTTACTACCCCCATGATAGAAGAATGTATAATATGAAAACAGGGTACTGAATTTGCCCAACTATTCCCACTCCAAGTACATTCATTAATCGTGCTATTAAGAGCGATGAGCATATTTTAGAATATTAATATTTTTTTAATATTAAATTTTATTATTAAAACATATATAATGATTCTTAGATTAGAGTGTTTTCATATATTTAATACTCAAGCTAAATAACTAATCCACAGAGAACAAGAGGCAGAATCCGCAGCTGAGAGAGATTACAATTATAGGACATACTGTAGAGGACAAGAGAAAATTTAGCTCACAGCTTTCCTATTAATATTCACCACATATTCATTTTTCTGTTACAAAAAAGCTTTACCTATAAACTAGGAAAACACACTCCAGGTTTGCAGAAATACTTCTTATAATCCATGAGCATTATTAAAAGACATGCAGCATCTTAAAAAGAAAAAGGTAGTTTTGCGTAAAACTTCAGGTAAAAAAATATTCAGTGTAGCAACATAGCACTCCAGTGATTATTACCATGCACTTGAAAAAGTTCTGTTTCATAGTTCTATTATTTTAGCTCCAAAAGAATAGCATAAGTAGAAACTAACATGCACCTGGACTGTAATATATTCAGTGGGTTTTTTTTAACAAAACAGAGGAGTTATTTGATATATTTTCCCAAAGGATGAATTGTTCCACAAGAAGAGTGGTCAATTATAGAACAAATGGAATCCTACAAACTTTAAGCTCAACTGAAAATTATGCAAGTAATACCTAAAACAAAAGATTTAGAAAAGGTTTCTAAAAATTACAGCCTGCCTTTTTTATGACAGTGTGGTGACAAAACAGAAAAATTGAAACAGCACTTAAAAAAGACCTTTAACTCAAAGTATAGTAGTTTATTATTACTGGAACTGTTAAACCTTTATGCAAACTGGAGAAAATTGTAATTAATATAATATCCAGGAAATTCTATTTTTCAGGTAATATGAATTTATATTCCATATGTGTGTGTATCTATATACGCATACATATATAAACACACTACATATATATATAATACACACACACACATATATATTACATAGACACATCAGTATAAATATATATGTGTGTATATATAACATGTATATAGCATAGACACACACACACATATTTCAGACTAAAATATGTCAAGGAGCAACATTATTTCCAAAATGGACAATCATAAGTCACTCATCTATATTAGACATATGGATGCCGTCTTTCATCTATATTACACTACGTTTGTATGCTGTGTGTAGTTAGATAGTTTGTCATTACTCTCTCGTGCTCTCCCTCCTCCCCCCATTTGTGTCCTCAGCAATTTCTTTAATAAAAATTGTAAGTTCTCCCCTTTAGTGAGCTATTTCTACATGCAGTAAATATAGTTAAACTTATGTTATAATTTATAAGCCAATTGCCACTTAAATTGTTAATTTGATTTTCGATACTCTTTTATAACATTAAAATAGAACAATTTGAATGTTTATATCTTAAATTATATTAAGCATATATAATCTAAAATTGGGAATGAAAATATGATGATTTTCTAGAAGTTTCTAGCTCGAGATCTGTTTAAGATTATGCTGGAAATACACTACAATATTAAAAAAAAATAAAAGTTAAAGTCAATTTTAACACAATAAACCCATATCCATTCATCTTTATTTGGAAAACAAACAAAAAAAACCCCTCAGTCTTCTAATGATTCGTCTATTATATAAAAATAATGGACTCTAATAAAATTTCAAAATCTGCATACAATTTTCTTGTAAGTAGTAAAAGGTCCAAATGAGAAAATACTATGTTAGATTTAATGAAATGTATTTTTCAACCACGTAATAGATTTCTTTATGTGACAAAACTGAATTAATTATCTATCCAAGGAGAAAAGGCCTAGATCCTCAATTTTAAAGATGGCACAAATAGGTGACATGTTATTTGAATGATGCACTTTACCAAAACATTGATACATTGTTTATGTTCCCCAGAACTGGCATATAAACAGGAATCTCTGCCAAAGCACAGGGTGTCTGCTATTTAGCATATCTATTGCTCTCCACATTTGTAACCTCAACTATTTGCTCCTTAGGTACATATATATAGAAAATAAATGAAAACAGTCAAAAAGATAAAAGCACTGATCCTCCTTCCTGAAGTTAATGAGAGTTTTGTGTGAGCAGGATTGGGTCCAGTGTATTGGTGGTTCCAACAAGGGGAAATTTTTATATTTTTCACACACTGACAATATGCAAACCTCTTCTGCTTTGGATGAATTAGTTGTCTTTAACCAGTATTTTCATTTACACTGCATTCCAAATGGATTTTAAGTGAACCTATTTGTTTGCCCAGATAGACTGAGACAGATAATGGGACTTTGAACAGGCCTGACTCCAAAAAGTACAGACAGGACATTAGAATCTGGAAATTCTGATCTAGAAAAGGTTGTTGAACGTTCACATGGTGACATTAATGTTGTTTTTCACCTGCATTAAAATTGTGAGGAAGAATATACTAGACATATGCCTCATGTTCTAATTACACTGTCCTATCTTAAAACCATCTTACATTCTGAAATGAACATAGCACTGAATATTGGAATGGCATCATATCAGGTAAAACAGCAATGAATTAAATTGTGTTCTCTTCTAGGGTACATTATGCAAGAATATTTTAAAAACACCA
>NC_066620.1:39374929-39397429 GCF_025201925.1 Gopherus flavomarginatus
TGTAGCCACATCACATCAACATAGTTTGGGACAATTTGCTAATAGATGCAGGAACATTTCCCTTAGTAACAGAAGGATGTAAGCACATTCACTCTTCAGTTTTATACCTCCAGGTTTTAAAACACTGATTTTATTTTCCTTTTACAAAGAGGCCGCATGAGTCACGAGAAAATTGGAAAAATCTAGCAATTTCCTTCCTAAAACGTAATGAGAATCCGATTAAAAATTCAAATAGAAAAAAAAGATATTCTGCAAAAAAGAAGTGTTTAGACAAAGCCTGTCTGCTTCAATTTCCCAGCTAAGTAAGCTCCCTTGCCTTGAGAGTGACAGTGGATTCCATAAATTAACTGAAAATCCCCTTTCTCAAGAGCCTAAGTTATCTCTCCTTTGCCTGCAGCTCTGATTTAGAATAGGAGCTCGTTTGTTTACTGTTTTAATTAATGCTCCTTTTCAGTGTGGAATAGGGGAAGGGAAATGAACTGGCTTGATAAACAGGTGTAGCTGTTATGCGTTATATTTGGGATCATTCAGGGCTTGCATCAGATTAATCAGGCTTGACTAGACATGAACCTCCCAGCAGAAAAGGTAGATCTACTCCACTGGATGCCCAGTAGGTGAGTATTATTTTAACTGCTAGCCTGTGATTGGAAAGGCTTAGAAGGACAGTCAGCAGCTGGGGTTTGTTTTCAATCTCTCTCTCTCTCTCTCTCTCTCTTTTTGTTTTTTTGTTGAGTGCATTCTGATTCTTTCCCACTGCTGAACAGTTAAGGAGACCTTGATGATCTAGGTCACTTTTCCATCACCCCACCCCCCTTTCAACCTCACTGCCTCATATTCAAGGGGAAACAAACAAAACATGTATGTGGCACTGGGGAAAATGCTCTTCTACGTTAACTATGAATGATTGTAGATTTTTTTTAATGCAATAGAAGTGTCATGTTACATTGTGTGCTGCCTTTGTGCCCTCTAAAATATCAAGCACACTGAGACAGAATATGAAATGATCCAAAATCAGCTTGTTTGTAAAGATAACAAATTTACATGCTCAAGGGGGAACAATATTAGAATCAGCAAGTTTTTGCGCAAATACAGCATGTTGAATGTAGGTTTCTTTACTTCTAGGAAATAAAGAAAAATTAAGACCAGCAAGTAACAAATCCAAGAACAGGCTGTTTTCTGCTTCCAAACAAAGAAACATCTAAAAATGTATTTATTTACTCTACATTTGTCTTGGCTATTATAATTAACTAACATGTTTAGAAGGTAAATGTTGCATTAAGGGAAGGTAGAATATTCAAATAATATCCATTTCTAACACTGCTCAGACCAGTTTGACAACCTGGGGAAATCCAGGGACACTAACCAACAAACCAGAAATGCTACATTTTGTACCTCTTTAATTTTTACCACTTGAATACTGCATTCCAGGTCTAGCTGGAGTTTATGCCTGTCAAAGGAGATCCTATTCACCACCTTGCTAAATGACTGGCTGAAAACCAGCATTGGTGTCAGCTGCAAAGACAGATGCTTACCCACATTCCTGGGAAGGGATGCTACAAAAGACAGAAATACACTAATGTATGTGTGTTTATTACAGAACATGTGCATGATCCTGGTTCCACGCTATGTTTCCTCTCCAGAGACTATATCTTGGAGTTAAAGACTATTGAGACCTGCTCCTGTTCAGATCCCTGACAGATTCGTTTTGTGCACAGACCTCTGATTTTAACTCTCCATCTGCCTTCCTTTACTGAGATGGCAGCCAGGGAGTTTGAAAAGTTCTTAGCACTTTGCTGACCCCAGATATTTGCAGAAGTGTAGGGGGCTTTGACATAGTTTAGGAATCCAAAATAAATGTCTTTTTAAGATATTCCTAACATTAAAATATCTTGCTGCAACCATCAGCTCAAGCTTCATAATGGCAGCTGATAGAAGAGCAATACCTACTGTGCTACAATAAATCATTTATCTTATCTGTGTTTATGTAGGGCTAAATGCTCCCCTACTGTGAAAAAAAACCGTGGGAGGGGGGAAACAGTTTGACAGTGTCTGCAAGGAACATTTTGTAGCACTGTTGCTGCATTCTTCCCTTAGGAGGTTTACAGCCTTGGGGATGGGAGAGGGGCAAAGCCCTCAAACCCTTAGAACATAGAGGCTCCATTGGGACCCACTGGGGTTTTTCATGTACTTTGTTAAGTAAGTGTCTATGGGATTGGGGCCTAAATGTCCACATGGAAACCATGCTCCAACCTGTTGGATCCTGGGCAATCCACACAGAAAATTTGATCCTCCATGCTGTTCCCTGTGTTTCCCTGTCCCCTGGAAGTGGTACTGCCATTGGGGTCCCTTGCTGTATGTGTGCCCCATGGGGCAGCTGACTGTTTTGAGCTAAGTATATATTTGGGTTGAGTCTTATCCCTCTCCCCCTCCCACTCCCTTTATATATTTCCTGTCCCCTTAGATTGTCACCTCTTTGGGACGGCCTGTGTTTTCTTATACATTTGTACTAGACCCAGCTCATTATGGGTGCTGCTAGGATAAAAACAAACAATAATATGAATCCTGTTTGGAGCAGCATTAACTGCCTAGAAATACACCAGATTCGAGATGGAGTAGGGCATGCTACAATGATTACCTCCATCTCAGCACTCTTCCCTGAACCCCCAAATGCATGGGAAGGTTTCACTGCCACTGCTCCTTACTTCTGTTAATCTGGGAACTTCTCTAATCTGCACCTCACACAGCCTACAAGAGGCTGTCTCCCATGATTATAAACCAAGTGGGGAAAATCATAAAGCAATCACTGATTTGCAATCTAAAGTCAGAAGATGAAATAGAAGAGAGGGAAAAGGCCTAATTTGAAAAAAGAAGTAGGTTACCTGACAAAAATGGGGAAGTATTCCAATGACAGCCTCTCCAGATCTTTCCAAAATCCACTGGAAGCCTGGGCTATGAGGCAGATAAATAGCAATGGCTTTGACTCCTGTGACAAGATAAGGTCCTGAAACCATATAGTCAAAATCAAAGGCCTCCTGAGGTGATGGCTCATGCAGTTAAGGCAAACCAGTTTCATAGCCAAACGCACCCAATTGATAAGATACCCATTTTGCAGCTGGGTGAACTGGAGGTGCCCTTTCAGTGTGAGACTAGACGATGCAAGTGTTTCCTTGTACTGCTCCAAGTGAATGTTTGTTTATATGCAAAAATGGAGACTGTACCTTTATCTTCCATTGTAAAATGGCATAAGGAAATGCCAGTGCCCCAGTCTCCCGCCATGGGACACAAGGCCACTAACATAAGGAATGTGACTGTTGGCAGTTTGTGGGAAGGGTCCCTTTTCTAACCAAGAAGAGGAGACTGAAAAACATACCACTAAATATGAATTAATATATTTTGTTTGTGAAAGTTTATATAAACACCTACTTTACATTTCATTTCATTACACTGAGCTATTTTTAGTGGAATCACAATACTAATAAATTCCCTCCTTTTATTTTTCTTCCTAATTATATTGACATGGGATGCTTACAAATTGTATTTAAAAGGTTTTTATCACGGGGCACACAGTGCTGGGACATAGATGTTTCTCATGTGTTTTCATCACTTAGACTTTTGGCCCATCATGACAGAGACACACGCTGCTGTTATCTGTGCTTCATAATGCAAAAAGAGAATTATTTCAGCCAATACTAAGCACCAGTCTCTCACAAAACAGCACTGTAATCCTTATTCCACTGTGGTCCAAGTTCTGTCCTCGGTTTCACCCGACAATCCTACTGAAGTCAATAAGGTTGCGCAGGTGCAAATGAGGGCACAGTCTTGCCTTGTGGGTGCAACCACAAACCTTCATTTCTAATCCCACCCCATTCCATTCCTCCAAGTGGTGGGAGGTGCACACAGGGCCCTCTGTGCCATAGAACCACTGTGACAGCAATATATGGGGAGAATGAACTTGAGTGGAGCAGGCATTCAGAGTCTCGTGCACCTTCTGCATGCTGGGATACGACCTCCATGGCAGCTCAGAATATGCCAGCACAGAACAGGGCATTAGGGCTGTGGGGCATGATAGCTGTGCTTATCCCATTCTAGCAGTCAGATGCACTTGCTTAATGGAAACAGAGTTGTTGTACTGTTGCACTGTGGTTGGATTTTGCCCCTTATCCAACCATAGCACAGGACAGCCACACAAATCTCAGTTCCACAGGTTACTTATTTGGAATTCAAGAAAGTCATCCTTTATGAACTCATCCTCAGATATTCCAGTAAACCCAACAACACCCACAGTGACATCAATGGAAAGTGTCAGACAGCAGCAGCAGCAGGCCCGTCATACATAGGTGAGGGATGGAAAACATTTTTTTTGTACTGTGGGTTGCTGAATCTTTTGTCTCGTTGTATACTAAGAGCTCTATTCAGGGCTGTGGAGCATACATGCATTTGCAATCACCTACTTTGTGGCTAGCGAAGTCTTTTGGATCACCCCTAAAAGTGGTTTATTGTGGATTTACTCCAGTGCCTTTATAATAGTGTCCCATATGAATGTGGTTTTGAAATCACCCAAAAGGTGCATATTCAAAACCAGCATCAGAAAACTAGAGGGAAGGAAGGGAGACTGGCGGGTAAAAGTGTCAAGGGAGTTTTGCACAGGAAATAGAGGATTTTCCTGTTGTTTCAGATGCCATGAAGAGTTTTTATCAGATACTTTGCTTGGAGGGCAAGTGTGTACAAAAAGCTTTTCCCTTTTTTTGATTGCTTTACAGTGCCCAGTGCAGATTTATTAAATTTTGAATTAACATGTGTTGAGTGTGGGTTGATTTTGTTTGTTCTGCCACATAACTTGCTTTTCTAAGCATTTAGTACTAGCAGCAGTTAATCTATTGACCAATGGCTTAAACAGCAGGTGGCTCTAAAACCTATAGGGTAGTTCTGACAAGGCCTCTGACAATTCCTGAGGCCTCTTTGTTACCTGGGCTGGAATAGAGAAACTACTTGTTTGGAAAATGTTTCCCCTCCCACAAAACATCTTCAGTATTTAGAGTCTTTTGTTACCAGAAGTCTGAAGAGGGAGATTATGAAGGATAGTCTGTCACACAAATTGTTTCCTCTAGACATATAATACAACCTGCTTTAAAAGTTCACAAGCTAATCTAATGAAATTCTCATTCAAATGAAGAATGTCATTAATCTGAAATTAAAGCCCTGATCTTCCTTGGATTAAAAAATAAAATACAAATTCAATATTCAGAATGTGGGAATTTAAAAAAAGCTTTCCCTAAAATCTCTTTGAAACATTAATATAGAATATTAATAAGTGGTCACATTCTTAGGAAATCTAAACATGAAAGCGATAAAAATTCAAAGATCTCATATTAAATTCTAATCTGTTAGTCAATCCTCAGTTTCTGAATATTCCTATGATATGCAACTAATTCTACTCTATTTTAGTTCATTTCTCATACTCATTCCATGTGGTAACATCTGAGCTGTCACATCAGAAAATAAAGGGGTGCTTTTGCTTTGATTTTATAAAGCAGCTGGAATTGTGGCTGCTGAACACAACACTCCTAGTATGATCCTGTTCCCCTTTGAATCAATGGTGATTTTACTTAAGTGGAAGCAGCATTGGGTCACAACTTTCTTGAGGGAGGATTTCCGAGCGCAGGACCTGTGACAGAGAAAGCTCACCTTCTAAAATGTGTGTCCTGGTTCAGACCAATGCCTAGAACCTGAAAGGCCTAGACACAGATGACACAGCACTAGTTAGATTCCGACTTCAATGAATGTGTGCTGCTTTGTGAGTAAACAGAGTTTTTTTGTGTATTTATCTTCTCTTTCTCCAAGCAAACTTTCTGTGGAGGGGTTTTTCATCCACTTAGGAGAAACACCACTAATCTCCTAGCTATATTTTCCTAATGATTGTATTACAACTAGAAGCCCTGATTCTGCGACCTTTATTTCATGAGTAAAAGTTGCAGGACTGAACCTTGGCATTGCAACTGTAAAATAAAAAAGCCAGATAAAGTAATAAAATAAAATACAATCTAACCTCCTTCCAATGTGCTGAGGTTTCCTTCCCCACCTATTTACTCTTTTCTCCTGATCTTCACTTGAAATGTGGTAAGAATTGAATTGTGGATATTTTATGCACTCTCTTTTTTGGACCTTATTGTTTTGGGGCCCTGATCTCAATTGGGACCACTAGGTACTACTGTAATACAAGTAGTAAATAAAATAAATAATAATAATAGCTTATTCTCACTATAGTTATACTCTTTTTGGTTTTTTAATATCCTTCTTCTCTGCAAACTGCATATGTGGTTAGACGGACTCTAATTAGACTGCTCAACAATGACTCACACATTTAATTTCTCTCTCAAACTTATTTATTAAGTGTTGTTAATCAGTGTGAGAGTTTCAAACACAGAGGCTGCTGTGATTTACTCTAAGGCTCTTAGTCTGGTGTTTCCATGGCCATGGAGCTCTGTGTAGGAGGAGCTAAGAATGCCCTGCATACACACGTTGGGCCCCATCCTTTATTTCAATGAGATAAGAGCAGCCCTTTTTTGCTGTCTAACCAAATGCAGCCACAGGGAATTGTATTTTGCTGGAGGGAGGCTTCTTTCTAGTTTCTATAAGCTACAGTGGGTCTTCCCCAGATTTGGCCAGAGCTGATGTTTTGTGGCATACTGTGCATGGGTGTTTTCTCAGCACACCCTGAATTTTAAAGCCTTTTCAGGGCAGTTCTCTAAATAAACAAACAAACAAACAAACCTAAATAATGTGCCCTTCAGAAGGAATATATTTGCCTGACTCATCCAGAAAAGACTTCACTGTAGATCAGCTGCTCTTATGGTGGCCTCAGTGAGCCAATGAAAGTGCAAGAGAGATTGGTTGACCGCAGCCCCGCTGCCTGGCCCTCCATGAATGCCTAGGCCTCAGCCCCATGTGCACTGGTTAGTGTTTTCCGCTCAGCACCTGACCTCCCAGTAGCTGTGATTGTTACATGGTTTTTTTTAATAAGTGCAGTAGTTTTCTTTTTGCAACAGGTGAGGTTTCTGCTTGATAACTTGCAAACTAATTAAAGTTGCAATCTTTAGCCCTATTCACCCTGGCTTTAGTCCTCATGAGAGGGTTAGCAAATCAGCTACTTTTAAAGATGCCAGATTGGACGTGGAGCTTTGTTGTTTCCAAATCCAGGTGTGGTCAGGGATGGAGCATTGTTTTCCTCCCATGAGGTAGAAACAAAGACCTGCACTGGGGATTAATAGGATGGACAGCATGTTGCCTGCAGGAGGGACCAATCTCTCCTCATGAAATTTGAGCTGCTTCCACATGAGTAAGGTATGTGTCACGTTCCAGACTACAGGACTCATGCTAGGAGCCAGGGTGAGAACCTGGGAAAGAGCTGTAGTTAATGGAATGAGAAGACACAGCAAAACAGTATCTCCCTCCTCACTTAATGCCAAATTCTGGGATGATACAAGGTTCAACAGGATGCATATTGTAAAATCTACTGGAATCCACAGTTCTGACTAGCAGCAGCTGGGTGCACCCAAGCTCCAGCTGCTACTCTGTGGTATGAAGCAGAGGGGAAGAGGTAGTATGCGCACACACAGAGAGTCTTTGGCAATGGCTCTGCATTGTCTGGAGACCCATAGGCCAGGCTATTTTCCCTGCTTGCCCACCATCATCTTCAAGCATAGAGGCCCTGATCCAACAAAACTCTGATTCACATGCTTAACTTTTAACATCTTTTGTATGTGGTCATCTTCAATCACTTCTCCTCTCACTTACTCTGAGTTTACAGGGGTGTAAGTCGTTGACTGCAGAGTGGTGTCTTTCTTGGTTGTGAGAGGAGGCAGCTTGCTTTTTAGCCTCTGAATATAGCAAATACACAAAGAAGGTCGTCTTAATTCAGACAAACTGGGATTGAGCTATAAGGAAAGATTACAAGAGCAGGCACTGTCTAGGAGTGGGGAATATAAACATGCAAGTGGTAAGTGCCGGAATAAATAGTCACTTAGACACCTAACTAGCCATTTGTTCATGCAAATATATAATTTGTATGTAAAGTTGCCACAACTGTATGTGATCTCCAACCTTCCTTTCTGCAAATTTGCTAATTATGTCTCCAATGACTATGTTGGCTGCTTGCCAAAGGCATCATTGACTAGTGGTTATGCACTGGACCAGGAGCCAAGAACAATTCCTGAGGTCTAATCTTGGCTTGCTACTGACTCAGTGTGTGGCCTTAGGCGAGCTACTATAACTCTGTGCCTTAGTCTCTCTTGCTTTTAAATAGGGATACTCACAATTACTCACCACTAGTTGGTGCTGTGAGAACTAATTAGTTAATGTTTGCATGATATTTTGGAAACACAAAGTACTATATAAATGCTGAGTATTATTAGGAGGTTGTAATTCCTGACCTTGTGGCTAGAAAGTAGCAAAAGACACAGTCACACTGTCTCTCAAAAAGTAACCAGACTAGTATCAATAGCAAACACTATATCATATCAGTGACAAGGAGGAAATCTTATTAAAATCCATGGTAGGCAACTCTTAGCAGGAATTTCTAGAGGCCCAACAATTCATATTGATAAGTGTTTTTACTGTCTTGCACTGCACAGAAACTAAAGGTGAAGGAACCAGCAATGCTAGGAGAAGTAGCTATTGACAGCACCTGGCTCATTCGTCAAGGTATTTCACAAGGGGGGATTATAGAAATTGAAAACAAAACCACAGTATGCATTTGAAGGTTGTCTGTTCTCAGCAGCAGCATAACAACTCTTGTGGTGAACTATTCAGGATCCACCCACACTGTGTTCAGCTCCTAATTCTTTAATTTAGCTACCTTAGGACAGTCCCAGTAAGCAGTAGGTGGGTAATGGGTAAATCATGATTTATCTTATTCAATACAGCTTACTTGTTAAGTGTGGAGAGTAAGAAGTGATAAGTCTGGGTAGAAATCCACACTTTTATTATCCTTCAGAAAAGCAAAGACAGTCCTGTCTCCACTACCAGGCATGTATGGGGATGTGTGAACAACATGGCGAAGTGCTATCTTCCAGGCCCCTCAATGTATTACCTGTTAAACCTACTTCTTTAAGCATCCACCTCTTGACCTCAAAACATTAATGACTGGAGTTGATACAGAGAGCCCTATTGCACGGGACCAAAGTTGAGAGGCTAAGATAGCCCCTGAAGCTGCTTAGATAACACTCCATTCCTCTCTTGTTCTTGCTTTTTGTGACTGCATGAGGATCACTCTACGTGTGTGATTATCTCCCACATCCACACCACAGCACCCTATACAATTATAAATTTTTTATAATTCAGAACAGGAGTTAGCTTCCTGTATCTCTCTTGTTCATGTGTGATAACATACGGAACCAGGGACTAGAGATCAGAACATCTGAATGCTAAATATAGCAAATGTGATATTTTTCATGCAAACAAATAATATTAAAGGTACCTCTTAGATTCCTGAAGAAGCAGACATTGCCAACTAATATAATTGATTTCTAGGGAGAGTGAGTAGGAGAAAAGTATGACCCAGCTCTTCAGGATGCCAAGCTTTTTAGGCCCCAATGCAACCAGGTACTTAAGCACATGTGTAACTTTAAGCATGTGGATAGTACAAATGAAGTCAATGGGATTATTCGCAAGTTTACAGTTAAGCACATGCTTAAGTATCTTGCAGAATAGAGACCTAAGTGATTTGTACTCTGCTACCTAGCTCAGTGTTAAATGAACTACAAACCCAAACTTTCTTTTTGCTTGTGCCCTTTAGTGCTCCTTTGTGCCGTATAAAGATGACCATTCTCTCCCTCCACCATCCCTATTGCTTTTGGCATTTGAGATCTCTCAGGTGAAACCCTGGCTCCATTGATGTGAATGGCAAAACTCCTGTTGACTTCAGCAAGTCCAGGATTTCACCCCAATTCATTGCTTCCTTTATCAGGAGGACCTTGGCAAGATATTTGAAGGGCATGAAGGGTGAGGTCAGGTGAGACTGTTACCTCAGCTTCAGTGCTCCTGAGGGGTAGAGGTTGCTGAGTTTTACATAAGCTACTGGTTACATGAAGCGTACATCTAAGATGGCATCTCCTGCCACTGAGCTGAGGGTGGAATTGCTACAGCTCGTCTGACATCTGGTTCCCTTCTAGGTCCTCCAGAAGGAGGAGGAAGTGAAGACCCTTGATGTTTCAGTGATGAGAGAAAAGAATGTGCTAATGTTGTTATCTTTTGCTTTAACATGAGGGGGATGCTCTTTACACATCATAAGGAATAATGAAGGGCTGTGCCTGCCCCTGTCCTTCCCTTCTCCCCAATTTTGCTTAATTTGCAGTCCACCTTTCAGATGAAGCCACAGCAGTGGAGGAGCAACCACACTTCATAAAAAGAGGGGTGGGGCGGAAGGAAGGACACACAACAAAGTGGTGTCCTGAGGTAAAAGGTGACAGGTGAGTTGCTGTGTCAGCAAGGAGGAACATGTTGATTGAGATGAGATATACCAGTAAAAGAGTAGCAAGGTCCAACTTACCTCATGGCTGCCCAGAAGGAACTGCCTAAGAAGGCCCAGAGGAAGGCCACAGAGAGATCTAAACAAGACCATTTTATACACACAGGCCTTCGCTACATAAGCAATTTCCATGGGCTGTGGTATAATGCTTCTTCCTGAGGATTCCCAAGTCCAAATCAATTTTAAGACAATTATCAGAATAATGGGTATTGATGCCAGGGCTTGGAAAGAGGCAGTGTGTAGGTGCTGAAAGGGGATTTGTAAAAGAAGTGCTTTCCTATAGCACCGGAGATCATGACCAACCTGCCATTCTCAAATTGCTTAATGCAGCGGTTCTCAAACTGCAGGTCATGACTCTGTTTTAATGGGGTCACGAGGGTTGTCGTTAGACTTGCTGGGGCCCTGAGGCTGAAGCCGAAGTCAGAACCTGCCTGCCCAGGGCTGAAGCCCTGAAACTTTGGCTTCCACGCCCCTAGTGGGCAGGGCTTAGACTTTGGGTTTGGCCCCCCATCCAGGGCAGCAGGGCTCAGGCTTCGGTCCCCCACCTCTATGGTAACTTCCTTCCCATATCTTTGCTCTCCATCATGTAAATCACAGTACAATATGTCATGTTGTTTCTGTGCTTTCCTGTGCTCTTTATTCCAGGCTGGACTCTATGCCCACATGTTTCCTAGCATTCCTGTCACAATACATAAGCAGGAAGGAGATTGGGGTTTACCATGTCCTATTTCCTTTTTATTTCCCAATATTTCCATTTCTATGTGATGACATGGTGGTGTCTTGCCTCCAGGCTGGAGGATGGGCATATAGAAGCATGATTGCGTATATCCTGTTATAAGGTGCTGTGGAGTCACGCTACCAGCACCTGACCTCTGCAAAGATACCTGCTGAATCATCAATGTCTTGTCCCATGAGAGTGGAGGAATAACTCACCCACTTTGCTTCCTCTTTTGGCATCATTTGAATGGTTTCAAAAGTTAAATGCACTTGCACATTATTAGTGTATTTCCTATGTTTTTTTAAAAATACACTCTCAACATGTTTTAAGTATGGGCCTGTTCCTAAAGCTTCTGCCATACAATGAACCATTTACAGGATTCTAGGGATACATGGTGTATATTCCAAAATTTGTCAATCTTGTTTTTCTATAGATTTCTGCCAAACCAGCAGTCAAGGAGTTAGTTAAAAAATCCCAAAGAAATCAATGCAGAAGACCCAGCATTCCCCCAGAACAGAAAACTCCAGTCAGTTTTTCCACAAAAATATGACTAAGTTCCCTGCAATATCCTCAATGTCCTTCCCCAACACCTAGAAGATGGATGGCTGACCCCTGAAACACACTAGAGAGAGCACTAAAACACTTCTGGAAATATGCACCCTACATGCTAGTTTACAGTTTATATTATACTTACTTCTCTTGCTCAAGTCAAAAGTGGCAACATCTCTCAGAAAGCACTGAGCTGGTCAGTATATACTAAATAAAATCTGTCATGCGTAAGTCACAGCTGTCAGGCTAAAACAAGTACCTGTTTTGTATAAAAAGTCTGAGAAAGGTGTGGTTCTGTGGCTTAGGCACAAGGCTGGGAATCAGGAAATCCTGAATTCTAATCCAGGCTCTGACAGTGACGCCTTCTGTGAATCATGTAACCTTTCTACCTCAGTTTCCCCATATGGGCAAAGGGAAAAAAATAATACTCAATTACCTCTTCCATAAGGCTGTTGTGAGGATTAATTGGCCAATCTGAAAAAAGGACTTTGAACATGAAAAGTGTTACATTCTTTCAGCAATGAGTATTATAGTAAATTAAAACACCCAAGTATTTCCGCTAAGTTTTCTTTCACTTTGATGTCCTTTATTTATTGTTTACTTGTTTGGTTTTGTTCACATTCAGTTTAGAGATCAAAGCATTTCAGATCAGGACTCTTATTTCCATTATTAATATTTAACTTTGCATATATGCCTTCCAGAGGAGACAAGTCCACAACTAAGTCTAATGACAACAGCTATTATCTCCTCATTTGGAATAACTACAAGCTGATGCGCTTCACAATAGGAACTTCTGCTTTAAGAACTCTGCTCCACACCCAAGAACCCCAAGGTGCTTCTGGCTGGTTTTTAATTCTAATCTCTGAAAGGCTTTGCAATTTATTTTGTTAATTGTCTACATCTGAGACATTCAACTAAAACTTCTACTATTACATTACTTGGATTAAAAGAGATGTTCTTAAGAGTATTAGACAGGTTCTTACACATTGAAAGCTTTTACCCTTGCACCACCAGCTGAGTCACCCATAAAGGTTTCTGAAGAAAGCAGAGAGCTTTTTTAAAAAATCTCTCTCTCTCTCATACATAAAGTAGTTAAAGTTCCTTATTAAAAAGATTTGAAAAATGTATAGTCCTTGTAAATTAAATAATACAAGTTCTTAGAGGAGTGATCTCTAAACATGCATAATTCACACTAATATGATTTAATTCTAAGCTACTGGAAGATTTATAGAAATTAAAAGTCTTCACATGCATAAGGATAATGAAAATATAATTTGGCTCATGAAAGCTTTATATGTATCTTTATATTTCAACAGTGTAGCAATTACTGGTGCACTTTAGGCCACTGGAATGTGCCTACTCAGAAACTGAAGCTGGTGCAGAATGCCAGGGCCAGTTCACCAAGAGGAGTGTCATGCTAGGAGCACACTACACCAATGCTCTGTGAGCTGCTTTGGCTACCTGTGAGATTCCAGCTGTTGGCCCTCGCCTTTAAAAGCTCTAAGTGGTTTGAAACCCAGTTACTTGAGGGACTGCCACTCTCCCAGTGCCACGATGTCCTGGCTGCAGTCAGCAGAGGGATTGAAGCAGAGGTCACCTTACTATAAAAGAGAGGGAGCTGCTGGCAAGGCAATCTCCACAAAGGCCTTTCCACTTTGGAACTTGCTTCCCCCATTGATCTGCCAGAGCACAGATATATGAACTGTGCAGTTACATTACAAGGCCCATTTGTACTCCTAGGGGTTTGGAAAGGAGGTGGTTAGAAGGAGAGGCTTATTTTATATGAACACACACACACACACACACACACGGCTGGAGCCCTGGGGTGTTTGCTATGTATTTACTTTTAATGGAATGAGCATTCCATCAATTGTTATATAAACAAATGAGTTGCAATTGCTTATTTTAAACTGGATTGCTAGTAAGCTGTGATATTAATTTTGAAATTTAAAAGGGAAGAGTCTGTCCTAAATTTATGTATTTAAAATATATGTATATATAAAAGCCACTCTATATAAAGTTGCAACAACTTCAACAACTGTCTTGGTTACACACCAAGGATTTCACTGCGAACATGTTAGAGGGAATCAGAAAGCAGAGAAAAGGTCACAAATAAGCACCTTAGGAACAATGAAAGCTTTTCTCCATGTAGCAGTGGGAGAGTTGCTAGAAAAACTGAAAAGGTATTAATCAGAAGTGGCTATAAATCCTCTGGAGTTTTGCTCTTATAAAACTCCTCAGAGAAAGTCTTGAAGGAAATGCAGGTCAAAGCCCAAAAAAGCTCTTGATCAGAGATTGCTGGAGGAAAATCTTCCCAGATGCCGTTTAATAGGCAGCAATCACCCCAGGAGTGGGAAAGCCAAGTACGCTTGAAACATGGTTGCAGTTCCTAATAGGCCTTGTCACACTTAAGGCACTGCAAGCTCCATCCAACGAACAGCTGAAGCTGGCTGGCGATTCATAAAGCCAACAGTTTAAAGTTTATTATGATGAAAGCACTTAATGACAGCCATCGCTAGGGGCCCATCATTTATAAAGCTGTGCTGAGTATTAGACATGTAGCATGACCACCAATTTTATGTCACAATTGCTACCATAAAATGACCTTTGGTGATTTTTGCTGCATGTGGTGGACAGCTCTTCTTTCACATTAGTGCTCTGTGGCTTTTCTTTGCAGACTATTATGCTGTCTAAAGCTTATTTGGCACTGTCGTGAGTCTCAACCCTTGTTATTACCCCGAAGGCCTGTCTACAGAAAAACTCTCATGTTCTATTACAGCACTCCAATAATTTACAGTTCTTACCATCCTTAGTTAGTGTAATAATTTAGTGCACGTATTCCTTTATTGTTATTCATTTACTAAAAGTTCTTCTGTTTCTATACACTGCACTAGACATCTTACAGGGGGTAACTAAAATATGCATGTTCCCATATTACCAGATATGGATAAAGGGTTTTTATTTTTAATTGTCAATTGAAAAAACGATAAGCAAAAGCAGTCGATAATAGTTGTTCTGTGAGAAATCTCCTTAAAACCTTAGGTATAAATTCTACACCTTGCACAAACATGGAACATAATTTCAGTGCATAAGCCACACACATACATTTGCATGTGAACAATGTTACTTAATTACATTTCAATTTTTAAACCCACTTGGTAGACTTAGAAGGTGTTTAAATATGCTAGCACTCTACTGTCCTGATGTAAAGCATTACCAGTAAAGTGGTCTGTCCTTGCTACAACACCTTTAAATTGTATATATAATTTTATAAATGATATAAAATCTGTTTCTAGTCCATGAAAAAAAACACACTAGCATGGCACACTGCAATTTTGGAAGGATTTAAAATATGTGATTTCTGCTGGTACCTACTGTATTGAGTTTTACATAAAGCTTTTTTCAATAAGGTAAATTGTTACATGACAAACTCATCTTCCACCATTATCATCTGCTGTTTGTGTTTAACAACAGGAGTCCTGGTCTAACAAAACTGTTGTAATGGCTGTACAAATTACTCAGCTGAAAGCTTTTCACCAAACCAAACAGTATTAATCAGCAGTTCTTATGAAGGTGCTAATTAAAAACAATTTTCTTCCTCAGTTTGCAATGCTAAGCCATCTTCATTTGCACAGTTTCCAATATAGAGCTACTGTATACACTCACACTTCAGGGCCTCTATTAACTATTGAATCTCCTATTACCTTTTTTATTACATTCCTGTCTCCCAAGTTTACAGGCTTGTTGACATTTTAGAAGTCACAGCATGATATGTTTAATCATTTTAAAAGTACGTTAATTGAAGTAAGAGAAAAAATAACAGCCTCTTAGAATTCATGTGCTATCAGGGCACAAAGCAAATAGAATGCTAAAATCTGTTCTTTGCTAGTAACTTGGCATGCTGAAACAACATTTTAGAGCTAAATGAGGCATATGTCTAACACAGAGCACCCTTGTTGTTTTGTTTTAATAAACCATCTTTTACCATTGTTAATGCATTGATTTAATATCAGTATCAGCAGAAAAATTCAGCAAATGTAAGTTTATTTCTTTTTCAAATATTTGTTATTTATCAGAGTCCTTTGCTAACAAATGTTGCAGTTCCACCGTTGTTGGCCACAACAGCTTTTTGTGTTTTAGGGCCTTTGCATCTGTTGAGTTTAACCCAGATTCATGGGTTCAAATGTATCTTCTCAGGCTGTGGAATCCCATCTGGATTACTGTTCATGCATCTTCCCTCTACCTTCCACACAGATGACACTCACTAAGGATAATGAAGATCCAATGTCCCTGTTGGACATAGATGGCAAATGTCCAGCGCTGATCCAGCCCTTACACTGTGTTAGGCTTTTTGGCAGTAATCCAGCTGCTGACTAAGCAAAAAGCTTGAAAAGGCTAAATGTTTTGAAAATGAAAAAAATGTTTTAGGAAGTTTGTTATATTCAGTTGTTTGAAGAAAAACCACTGGTCAGAGAGGAAAGGAATCTTCTGGTTAAGACGCAGCCCTGAGACTAAGAAAATCTGGGTTCAATTCTGGACTGTGTCACACACCTGTGTCTCTGTAGCTTTGGACAAGTCACTTAACCGCTATGTACCTCAACTCCCCCATCTGAAAAATGGGGAATAATGATATTTTCTCTCTCTCACCCTTTATTTATTTAGATTGTGGACATGTCAGTGTATAGATTGACTCTTTAGCTTTGTACAGTGCCTAGCACAATGGGTCCCCACTCTTGGTTGAGGCCTGTAAATGCTCTCGTAACACAAACAACAATGAAATCTAGCATTGGAAACCAAGCTTGTCAATCTGTTAAAATAAGTTGGTCAATTTAGGGCAGGCCTCAGGCTGTTGAAACATGGCAGTGAAGAGCTGTCGCGATCTTAATCAACCATTGAATCTAAACCGGAATCAACAAGTACAGAATGACAAATTCTGCCCCCACTAATTCTGAGAGAAAAAACTTACCAGATATGGCTACTCTTCACAGAAATCACTTCTACAGCATCTTCCACCTGAGGCTCTCAAAGCACTTTGCAAGCAATAATCGATTCATCTTAGCCATTCCTCATTCCCCATTCTTAAAGATAAGTAGAGGGAGGGACCAAAAGACGAAGGCTAAATCGTGCATTTACAATTTGCCCCATGTAAGGGGAAGAACGTGGCTACTACTCTCTTGCTTCAGGGTGAAATGCCCAAGGCCTTGGCAAGTAGCAGATTACTACTGGTTGCTTCGCCCTCATGGTAAATCAGTGGTACTGGTTGGCACAAGTGGAGAAAAGGTTCTGCCTACTCCCTGCCCTTTGGTTCAGGGTCACAGTGAGGGGAAGCTGCAATGGGCATGAAGCACTTGCTTACCCATATATTGCCACGCTCAAGGTCTAGAGAGGCTGTACAGGATCTTACTCCCCCTTCCCTCCCAACGCAGGCATGTCAGCCAGGCCACCCTATATGACCCGCCCAAGGCCACACAGGAATTCTGCAACTGAGCTGGTATGAGTTGTAATGTTTCTTGACTCCAAGACACATGCCTCATCCATAAGACCATCCTGCCTCACAAATTCAGTATGCTCCCATCACTTAAAGCTTTATTTTTATGTTCTATCAAAACGTTAACAAAAAGATCGGCATCATAACCTTTCACGCATAGGGGCTGGAACTAGGGGTGCTGGAGGTGCTGCCCCACCCCCTGGCTTGAAGTGGTTTTCAGCATATCCCAAGTTTACAGTTTAGTTCAATGGCTCTCAGCACCCCCACTGTGCAAGTTGTTCAGGCACTCCTTCTTTCAGGTACCTTTGTTAAGATCTCCTATGCAAATACAGATATATTACATATTTTGGATGAAGTGGACTTTTCTTTCATATAAGCAGCTATTGCTTTTCACATTTCATAGTCTATAGATTACAGCTGGCTGCCAGGGAATACAAAAACAGTCCCATTGCAACAGATTCTAATATGACAAGGATCAGTCATTTTAATCTGATTAAGGAGGAAAAAGCGATCTCAATCAAAAGTTCATGATATATGTAAAGGAAAGCTTACATCAGTCTAATGACTGCACTGCACCTTTAAGTGGGAGGTAGTAGGTGGAGTTTTCTGGCTTGCTGGGGAAGAGGAAATAATGCTTTATGGCTGGTAGGGGGAGCAAAGCTCAGAAGGGCGCGTGGGTCAGCCCTGACTCATCCCCAGAGACTGGAGATGAAAAGGGGAAAAGCTGGTGGGAGAAACTCCTTTTTCCCAAGTCAGGTGGAGCAGCACCCATCCTCCATCCTCTTGGAGGTGGCAAAATACCAGATTTGATCAGGACCTGCTACGAACATCACACTAGCCGTTCCTTTCTCCAGGGGGTAGGAAGGAATCTTTCCCTTACCATCAGATTGGCCAAGGTGGAGTGGGGCTTTTTTCACCTTCCCCACAGTGGGTTCGGGAAGGGCTTTGTTATGGTGAGTAGGGAAGGGAGTTAGGCTATGATGTTGCAACTCACTACGTAAGTGTGGGGCGGCTGCCCAGTGCGGGTACTTCATAGGGAAGGAATACAGTGATCATATAAATGGCCTGGTAAAAGACTTAAAGGAGGTGCTAGTTAAAAGAGTGGAACGGGGGGAAGCAGGGGCTCCTCTGACTGGTATGGCAGGGAGCCAACTCTCTTTCTTATAGCTCACCTTAACTCTTGTTCAAGGGGCGGAAAGGGGAGGATGGTAAGTTCCAAGGCTGGGGCACCTGGATGGAAAAAGAGAGGTGCCTGCAGAAGCCTTCCCAGGTAGATGTTGAAATGATCACGTAGTTAGCTACACTGCACACTTTCATCTGCTGGGTAGTCCCAGACCATATCAAGTGTCTCCTGTCCTTCTTTCTGTATAGCCAGAAAATGTTCCCATTGGCTGCCAAAGAAGATAACATAGGAATAATAATACTCAGCATTTATACCATGCTTTTCATCTTCAGATTGCTTTACAAACATCAACTATGCAATCCTAATATTCCTTTAAAGAATGAAGCAATCTGTATCACATTAAAAATACACAGAGTATCAGAGGCCATACAGACAGCAGTTAAGGCAGGATACGGACACACGCAGGAGTCTGAAACATTTATTTTTAATAAGCTTATTTTGGTGATCTTTAAGCAGAGATCTTTAGCAAGCATCTTAATTAAAAAAATCATTGGCTTTTTATTAAAATTTCAGAAATCAGAAAGTTTTTGCAGTCAACTGTACCTTCTAAAGACTGTAAATCTGAGAGATGTCCTTTAAAAAACAATACTTAAAATACACACACACAAAACCCCTCCAAATGTATACCTTTATAGTACAGATTTTGAAATGAACAAATATTTAACCTAATGCTGATTATCAGTGGAAAATTACAAATTAGGGGCCCAATCCTATAAGCTTTTATGCACATGAGTAGCCATACACACTGGAGCTCAAGAGTGAGTAAATGTTTGCAGAATCAAACCCCAGATGTGTTCTTTGGTAAAACTCCATCAAGTACACTCTTAAAAGAAGACAGCCAGTACCTAGTGCAACACCTTGTGTTAACACTACAGACAGTTTTTTTTTTAAAAAAAAGCAATAACTAGCTGTTCATTTTAGTAAACCTGCTTATTTCCTGGAGGAATAAACAACAAAATATGCCATTTCCAATTACAATAGTTTTATTTCTGGCAACTATTTGTCTTTATTAGATTATATTGTAGAGAATATTCTCAAGCCCTTCTTACAAAGGCAGATAGGATCTACATATTTTCATATTTCACTGTGTCTGTGGCTTTTCTTTGTTGGTTACAACGATTTCCTTGTATCCATTCCTTACGGAAAAATGTCCTTTGCTGTATGTCCAAACAGAACAAAAACCGATGAAAAGCGTCTTTACAACAGCCTTAAACTATTCCTAAATGCTCCTTATTTCTTATCAGAAAATATTCTTCTATCAAGAGTTTGAACATGAAACCCACAACATCCATAAAGGAGATCTACTGCTGAACTACTAGGATAAATGGCTGGTTTGCATTGCCCCTGGTCTTTATCTAATACGGAGAATAGACTGCTGTTTTATCAAAAGAGGAATAAATTGCTGTTATTGTGATGTTAGCCCATCACTTGGCATTGCAATTCAAGTTTTTGTGAGAAAGAAATGTATGATCTAACTGCGACTTGACCTATGCCTTCTGAGATCCATCTAGGTGCTCTAATGGAGCATAAAAAGTGTTGAATACAAGGACATGCAAACTGGTGGTGAAAAATTTTTTTGAGGATAGTACAGAAGAGAAAAGAACTTGTATAAGCTAGTGGTTTACATGCAGCTCAGTTTGTTAAATGTGAGAGGAAGAGAATTGACCAAATGGAATTGTTTTAATGTATTTCAATAGGAAACTGCACATTTAACCATACTAAGTATCTGACTGTGGTTTTTTACCATTCTAAAAGTGTTTTGGTTAAAGAGATTGTGCAGGATTCCTTAAAGATCCAGCTTGCTATTTCAAGAAATCATTAGAACATTTTATTAAACTATTAGAAAAGAAGAATATGATCATGTTTCTTTGTAGGACAGCTGTCCTTTCTCAATGCTATATTAAACATTTACAAAACATTTGAACCACAGTATATCACAATACACACCTAGTTTGAATAAGATGATTGTTTGATTGCATTTAAAAGAAAATTCCCTAGTTGCCATAGCGTTCAGAATGTCTTAGGACAAGATCTATTTTTAAAGAGAGGTTTGTAGAACAGCAGCAGTTAGATTTTAGTCCTGATAAAGGCTCACTTTTCATTCATAGTCAGAGCCTAAATGTGCTCTTCTTGTACCTAACCAGATAATAAGCACTCAGCACACTCCCCCTTCTTGACACAACACACTGAGACTAATCACACATAATTGGAGAGGAGGAGCAGAGGGCTGGGCAAGCTATTGTGTCCAAAGGACAAATGGTCAGTTTATGAGGCTTTTGTTTGATGCATAATTTCTTATATATCTACAGTGGAAAAAAGTACCCTGTTGCAAAAAAAAATAAAAATAAAAAATAAAAAAAAATAAAAAAAAGGAAAAAAAGAAACCACCAAAACAAATCAGAACATTTCAATTTTGCATGGATAGAAAAATCAACAGGGAAAATTCAAGAAAGGCAAAAGAAAAATCTAAGAGGTGATGTGTACACTTTTTAAAGATCTTGAGGAAACTATTTGCTAGCGTTAGTACTTTCAACGGGTCAAATACAACCACAAAGCATATGATGCATGTGTTTTCAAATACAAACAAAGAAATAACGTTTAGAGAGATTAACAAACATGCAAGCTGAAAGACATGAGAGAGAAGGAAAACTAGCTGCAGAGCTTTGTAAATATATACATATCATTTTTTTAAGGTGGAAATATAATTGAGAAAAATAAGTTCTTAAAATGACATACAGAATGTCTCACAAGGTTTCCTCACTGCAATAAATGAAACACATTTTCCTTATCATATTTTATGATAGCCACTCAGAAAAAATAAATCACACACACATATCATTAGTTCTAACTTGTCCTTTAAAAAAATATTTCATCTTCTATTCATGTTTGGTTAAAACAAGAAGAAAGGGGTAATGGATGTTTTCATCATATGTATCTTTTTCTTCTTTTTTCAACTGCAAATAAAAAATGGAACAAGTAAGCAAACCAGCGTTAACACATTTTTAAACTACTGACACAAAATTATGTTTACTTCTTAGCTAACTATATTTCTTAGTGTGAGCAATATTACAACTGATTAAACAGCTTAAAACAGCCAAAAAGCTTAATGTCAAATACTATCACAGTTACAGGATTGTATATCAAAATATTTATCACAGGTTTGTAAGTGCATTTTTTCCAACTGAGGAAGAAAAAAGTGGCATGTTGTGTATAAAAATGTCTGAGTTATATATTCACAAATTAATGCATTACTCAACTAATTAAACTAGATTCAAATGAGATTTAGGGTCTGACTTAAATCCACAAAGCAAGGACATTCAGAATGAAGGCTGAACCTTCATCCTTAACCTACCCTGTAGTGCCTCAGTATTGCAGCAGATTTAGTATTTAAGATCACCAACTGTTTGGGGACCCCTGTAATACTTTGACACAACAGGAAGGTTTATATGGGCCTAAGCCATTTCAAAGGCTATAATGCTGCTTCTGATGTCTTATATATTGATGTGCAATTCAAAAATTCTTTTACTAATACAGAATTATAGCAGCAACAGTAATTAGAGCAGAACCATTTGCACTGCTAGGACTAGGTTAGGTGAGCACTTCTGATATATACTCAAAATGTTTTTTTTAATTATAAATGTGTGTTAAGACAGTTGACTAGAATGGCTTATTCAGCTAAAGTTATTCTTGTAAATACATTTAGAATATATAAATACATATTATACTGATAAATGAACTATTCTCCTATAAATGATTCTCCCACAAATATTACTTTTTTTAAGGTTTTATAAAAAAGTTATATTTTTATCATTTGTTTAAATACAATGTCAAAGGGGGAAAATGCAAACATGTGCATTTAATACTGACACAAATCAAAAAACCAAAAGAAATACCAGCTTAAAGATCAATACTGTTCTTAATCAACATTGTTATGCCTTTTTTCTCCATGGAATGAATTAAGGATTTTAGTTGGTCTATGTCACATGATTACTAAAATTATTTCACAAAGGTCTATTTCATATCATATTCTTCAACTG